>NW_021604620.1:5643368-5664470 GCF_004785775.1 Grammomys surdaster | reverse complement strand
TCTGGGCCAGTGAGATGGATTAGCAGGTAAAAATCTCCTGCCACCTGGAGACGTAAGCTTGAAACCCAGAGTTCAATCTCCAGAACCCAGGGAAAGGTGGGAGAAGGGAACCGAGTCCACAAGATCATCCTCTAAGGAGTCATGGTACACACACACATTTACATGCAAGAATAATAGTAATAATAATAATAATAATAATAATAATAATTTCTTTAAAATAGACCGTGTTAAAATGTGCAGAGGGTTTACAAATGCCACTCCTCCACACGTCTCCTTTTCAATACGTAATGTTAAAGAATAGCATTTGTACAAAATAAAGAAACCATTATGAATACAAGAGTATGCACACATCGATGTTCCTACGAGCTTTGTCCCTCTCAAAAAGTCACACATAAATTCTACTCTGAAGGCAGAACAGACTCTCAGATATTGAATTAAAGTGGTTGGAGTATCCCTGATAATTCTGAAGTTAGTACCTTGGAAATCATTTAAGAGGTAACTGAAGGCCTCAAACTCAGAGGTGTGCCTGCCTCTATCTTGCCAATGTTAGGTTAGGTGAGGCCTCCATCCCCAGCTTATTTTAGCTTTCTTAAGAGGAAACTTTATTTCAAACAATTCAAGCCCACCAGGCACAGAGTAGAAGGCTTTATAAATGACTGATACATTAATGCTAAACCCCTCTTCATTTTTCAAAATAGACTCACATAGCCCTCTACTGGGCAAAAGCTTGTTGATCTGTTTCCTGCACAGATGGAAGCCTGCAAAGAAATGTCAAGATGTCATTGTACAGCCTCGTGTATTATGAAGGTAATGGCAGATAGGAGACCTCCAAGAGAAACTCACTAGTATCCCAGACTCAATGTCATTTGGTAGTTACTAGAACCCTTCCCCACAGCCTTTAAAACATTTAGTTTAGGTTCTTCATTTATCATTCCTTCTGAGAGAAAAATCAAAATCATTTATGTAAACTACATAATAAATTAAACAAACAACAAACAAACAAAATCCTCATCCCCACTCAATAGGAAAACAGATAGCAATGCATTTAAGGAAAACTTGATTTCAGACTTGATTAAGATACTTGGTATTTGTCTCAACTTTTTGAGTCTACATGTTGTTCTCCCTACCAGTAAACATTTTGTATATTTTGTCCATAAATGGCATTCACCCTTGAATATGTTTCTTCAGGTGACTTGTTGCCCAGAAGGACTATTAGATAATTTTTAGCAGGTGCCCCTCAAAATAGGCTGCTTGTTTCAGGTGATTCTGAGGTGGCCCTTAGTGACCAGGGACAAATCTATAGGTACCATAATGCTCGTGTGAGAGGAGCATGGAAAGTAAGGGATGGAGACAGAGATGATCTTATTCTTTTTGTTTGTTTTATTTATCAATACAAGGTTTCTCTGTGTAGTCCTGGATGCTCAGGAACTCACTTTGTAGACCAGGCTGGCCTTAAACTCGGAGATCTGCCTGCTTCTGCCTCCTGAGTACTGAGATTAAAGGTGTATGCCACCACTGCCTACTAGATTATCTTGTTCTAACATGTGTCTCAGGAGGCTTCTAGATGATAGAATCCCAAAGCTAAGAGCTATGGTCTGAAAGACCAAGTGTGAAAGAGGAAGGGCGACATCATGGGGAGATGAGGAAACAAGATACAAGAAAGGGGGAAGAATATCACAGATCGCGCCTCTAATGGAAAATAAATCTATTGACAAATAGGTATTAAGATTATAAATCATTCACATTATGAATATTTATTGTTTGAACATTTTTCACAAAGCATATCATGTGACCAGTATTTAACAAGATATCATACTATTAACTATCTACCAAAAAATTCTCTACAATGTACATACTTCAGTGTGTAAGTATGCATATTTAGTTTCAATAAACTTTTCTCATCTAGGTTGGTAATGTTCTCACTAAGAGTCAAAAGCTGTCTAACAAGAACTCCAATATCAGACCTGAGAAGTTCTCTGCTCAGAGTTGTTGACTAGGGATGTCTAAGATATATCCAAAACATATAGCATACATCTGTTGCCCTTGGTTACTTGCCCCCATGACCAACATACCATGATAACCCTGCAAGTACAGCAGTGGCACACATACCTTGGAGGTAACCAAAAACTCTATAGTTGGGCATAAAACCTCCTCAGGAAGAGGGAAGCCATTCATGCTACTAGAAACCCAGCTAAGTACTCAGCACGTATCGTTACTGGAGGAGAATCTACAACCACTAATCTGCTGAACCAGCATAACCCTTAGCAACAATCTATAAACATTTGTCCCTACACCCACAGATAAGTGAGGTTTCCATCCCTCATCAAGGGAAGTTCTCTTTGTAACAGATGGAGGTGCGACAGAAGACCACAACCAACCACAATGCAGAGTTGTAGAGCTCAATTCCAATGGATACATTTACAAAACACTCCCACACCTAAGGCTCAGGAAATACTACCAAAGAGAGCTGAAAGACTGTAATAAGCAGAAGATGAGGGCAGTTTACTGTGAGATCATATCTCCTAACAACCTAAGGAGCTATACTTGCTCTGCCTCACCAACATGGCTGCCAAAATGCAAGTTGAACAAGTATGACACCAGTGAACATGCCAAACTCGATAGGGAAATGCTCATGTGGCCCCAGTCATACAGCAAGAGCTATAGGGCACTGAGTAAAGCTGGGAGTGAGAGATGGCCCTCCCCAGCACTCCAATTGGTTGTCTACTGCCAAGAAGGTGGCCCTTAAAAATACATGCAAGTATCATCACATCAGCTCAACAGATTGTGTTCAGTGGTATGTATGTACAAATATGTATGTCCATATATATATATATATATATATATATATATATATGCATATATAGTAAAAAACTATTGAAAAAGGGGGCAGCAATTTGAAGGAGAGCAGGGAGGGAGGGTCCTATGGGAGAGTTTAAAGGGAAGGAAGTAATGACATAATTGAACTATAATCTTAAAAGTAAACAGACAAAAGAGACAAGCTTGAAAACAAATTATGGGTTAATAGCATATTGCTAAAGGAAAAAAATCAGAAAATCATTTCTATAGATTATAAGAGAAACCAATAAAGTAAAATAAAATTCTATTCAAGGTTTAAAAAGAAAACCTTCTGAATATGTGATTGATGATTCAGCTCAAAATCAAGGAGAATGGTTGATGGAGAAATGTTTTCATTAAAGAAAATAAACAAACATACATCCGTTTAGGTGTGATGTATGTTGCCTTTCAGGGATATTTTAATAGATGCTGAACCTTGTTAATAATGTATCTTGACTATTTCTGTTAGTCTGTAGATTTTTCTTATAACATCTTAGCTGGTGTTTCCTTCTTTGTTTTTAATATGAATTGGAAGATTTATAAAACTGTTGAAAACATGTTACATTAAAGACTTGATAGAATTTCCATATTGATATTTTAAGGATATTTTTGAATAGTGCCAGTTCTTTGTGACACTCTCCTTGTCTGGCCTATTAGAAAACTCTTCAAATTGCTCTACCACTTTTGTTGTCGATATGGGATGGTTTGTCTCTAAAAAAGCATTCTCACAGCAGTGAGAAAAGTTTCTCTTTCATTCAGTTCTTCAAGTCTGCTTTCCTACAAATATTTCCTGATCATTGTTCCATATTTAATGGAGTAATGGCATGTAGTTAGTGTCTTGTCCTTTTATTTGTTTCATAAATATGCTTTGAATGCATTAATTCTACTGTTCATCTGTCTTCTAGGCAAAATTTTTTACCATAAATTTTTGCTTCCTTTTCATTCTTTTCTTTTATTTTTTTAAAGTTCCTTTTCTGGCTCTTTTATTGAGTTATTATAAGATTCAAATATTGGTTCTTGTGGTATTTTAAATGAGAATGGGTTCCCATAGGCTCATATGTTTGAATGCTTTTTCCCCAGTTGGTGGCACTGTTTGGGGAGGATTAAGAGGTGTGGCCTTATTGGAGGAGGTTTGTCAAGGGAGCAGTCTTTGAGGTTTCAAAAGCCCATACTATTCCAAATTCTCTCTCTGTTTCACGTTTGTGGATCAGATGTCAATTCTCATCTTCTGCACCAGCACCATGACTGCCTGCCGGCTGCCATGTGCTCTGGAGTGATATTCATGACTCTAACCAAGTTGCCTTGGTCATGGTGTTTTGTCATGACAATAGAAAAGTAACTGAGATATTCCTTATACTCACAGATACGTGTGGTTCCCATCCCTCATTAAAGAAACATTTCTTTGGAATAGATTGAAACCATTACAGAAAACCACAACTGATCGAAATGTAGAGAACAAGACATCCTGTGCTATTCAGTGCTACTGATACATCTGCAGCACAATCCCTATATCTAAGGGAGCATTGCAGAAGAAGGAGCAGA
The DNA here is from genome assembly GCF_004785775.1 of Grammomys surdaster. Taxonomy (NCBI): domain Eukaryota; kingdom Metazoa; phylum Chordata; class Mammalia; order Rodentia; family Muridae; genus Grammomys; species Grammomys surdaster. The sequence continues at coordinate 5,660,093 of NW_021604620.1, read as the reverse complement.
AACAATGTGAGAACCAGAGGAAGAGGCTTGCTATAATACTGCCTTCTAGACATATACAAAGAAAAAATGTGGATCTCAAAGTTGACACTCCCGGGCATGACACCAACTTCTTTGTATCTTCAAGCATCAGAGAAATCCAGTAAGTTTCTGATTTCCAGGAAGACTATTCCATGAGAATTTTTTGGAGCCCTCACATCTGAGACTCACCTCTCTGCATACAGAAACAGGCAAGTGAGACAACTGCAGTGATAAAATGCATGGAAGCACTAGCGTCTCAGTGTCAGCAAAAAGGAACAAGAAAATCTGAGAGCTGGGAGGAGATCGAGTGGGAAGCCTGCTTCAGTTCTCCACCATACAGAGGAGAGGAACACATTGGCAGAATGGACCTTGCAAGCGGCAGATAAACTGAACTTGGTTCATCTCCCAAAATGTCACCTGTGTATACATGCATATTTAAGTGTTAGACATTTTCTTAAAGAGAATTATGCAACTGGCACCATGGTTCATCAAAAGCTAATGAAGTTGCACATGGCACGACTGTGCTGAGAAACATTGGAGTCTAGAAAGGGGTGCCATCATGTGCATCTTGGCCTCTTTTCTGTAGCTTGAAAGAGTATTCCTGAGACTGAATGGTTTAAGAAGCAGAAGTTCATCCGATGCATCATCCTATTCTTTGATTCCTGGGCATGATTACCATCTCCCAGGGCCTTGTTACTGGTCAATAACTGGGCAGCGGGTACACTATGAGGAAACAAAGCAAACTTGCCAGAAAGAACTTGCTTTTTATAACAAAAAAGCCATTTCCTTGATGACCACTTAATCTGTTGGCCGTGAAATCTGTTGATTCACTTATGAGGGATCTACACTCTGAATATCCAGATCCCCAAACACCTAATATATGACAACTACAATTAGCTTCACGACACAAGAATTCCAGGAGGCTCATCCTGGCAATGATATGGGCCACACTGCAAGGAAAAGAACATTTGGACAAATTTGGGTGAGAGTCTATTAATTGTATTCCCTTTCCATTCATTTGTTGGCCTTGTTGCCCTCACCCTGTCAGTGTGTTTCCTTGAGCTCTTGTCTTGTCACTTGTAAGATGGGGATGATAACCTCATCCCTAATCACCTCATGAGCTAAGTCAGAGAAACAGCCTCTGGGTCCCATCTCTATGATTCCTTCTCAGCATTCCAAGATGTTACAAAACACTTAAAACTTTGAAAAAGTTATTTTGTCTGTAAGACTTCATCCATCATGATCATGTTGGAAATGAAGCCTGAGCTAAACTGATTGAGCATATTTGGTCCCATATACTGAGTATTAATAACCTCCATTGGAGACATGCCAATGGTATTAATTAAGGGTGCTAGTCAAGATTGTTCCAGGAAGATTCTAGAATATGTGAGATTGATGCTGTTTTGAGTTTCTAATAATCCCCAAATTCTGAATTTTATACTACATCTGGGCAAGGGATAAGAGGCTTACATTCAGACAAAGCATGGGCTGGTGAGATAGCTCAGTGATAAAAGAATCTTCACTGGTCTTCAATTCTGAGCATCCACAATGTTAAAATGTTAGGAAGTTCACAACTGGCTACTACTCCAGCTCCAGGGTATATAATACCTCTAGCCTGAAGAGGCACCTATACTCACATACATATACCATACACAAGGACATACACATAATTTAAAAATGACAAAATAAATCTTAATAAAGAAGTAAAATACCCCACGACCATAATATATAAACAGAACCAAATGCCCGGATTTCATCTCCCCATCATTAAATCTATTTAGCTTTAAACTTCACTATTTTCTGTATAAACTTGCACTCATATTCTCAAGCTCAATACTCAGTTCTCAAGCTCAATATCAAGGTCACATTATGCATTAGAAATCATGGGTGTGTCTAGGGCTTACACTCACAAAACATTTAAGAACTGAATAACAAATGGACTGCTTCCAAGTACAAAAGTAAAACTATAAAACGTGATCTTAAAGACACAGATCATAAAACTCTATAGACCCTAAAGCCAACCACATCATCAGAACTTTAGTTTAATATTCACAAAGTATCATTACATTTGAAAAAAAAGTAAATTCAATGTTTCTTGTTCTGAAAGAGTGCTCATGTGTGCACACTAATTGTTGAAAAAATGATGGCCCACCATAAATCTTATTTGTTCTTGTAGTCAAATTATTTTGAAGACAAAGCAATAAAAATACTTTGCCATGTTTATAGGAAAAAGTGCTATGTTTACAGTGACACATAAGTACAATCTAAAATACTTAAGAGTTAGAGCCTATTATAGTTGCAATGTTCAGACTGACCGCAGAAGCAGTGCCAATTCTGTTCCTATCAGCTCTAAGAGGGGAAAATACTGGGACGAAGATGTTTCCCCAGATACTCCCAACCAACTATATTTCTTTTGACTTATCTTTGTGGCCAATTTTCTGTCTCCTGGCTCAGCTAGAGAAGCAACCATGACTGATTCTTATCTAAACATTTAATAGTCTGTAGGCACACACCGAAGAGTCCCTCCACCTAATGTGACCTCACAGGAATTGTCCAGGTTATTTGATTTATGGGTCAAAGGGGTCACCTTCACTCAGGTCAGTAAATTATCAGTGTTCCAACCCGAAGTGGTAACCTGTGGATGCTAGTCTAAATCTGATTCTATGAGTAAGGATTAGTTGTGTGCTTAAGCAATGGTTCCATCACAGCCCATAGGCTCACAGCATGATGCACTGCATAGCATCATACCTATGAGTTGTAGAGTCGAGCATCATGGCAGTCCTTCATTCAGGACGAACATGCCTTTATACATGAGAAATATGCTATAAACAGGGTGCTCTTTCTAAAATCAGGCAGAATCGTTCTTCATCCTATAAAGACCAAGCATAGAGACATTCAGTTGTGTGTTTAACCAAAAGCAAGATAATGCCAGAACCAAGATGTGAATTTAAATTTGTGTATCATTTTAGAAATTTTCATGCATGAGTATGTAGGACTTTTGGGTCTTGGTTTGAACTTAAGATTAAAAGAACCCCACTGTCCCACGACACATCCCGGGAGGGGCACATTCCTTAGTCAGAGGATACTTGCTAGATTAACATTCAGAGGAAGAAGAAAGAGGCTGATTAACATTCCTCAGACCACAGGGGATGGAACCCACCTTCGAGTGAGGAAGGCCCAGAGAACACAGACACTTTCCAGGACACTCCTTGTCATAATCTGAGTCACCTAGAGACCGACCTGGAAAGGTCATGCTTTGTGGTTTGCCCTCATGAACTCTGTATAAGAACTGCTCCCAGCTTTTGTTTGGGGTCTCTTGCCTTCATTCAAGAGAGTGCTAGTGCACTAGTATCATTAAACCTCATGTTATTGCAGCGAGTCCTGTCCATGTGTTTCTGTGGGAGCGCGTCCCCTGGTTTTGGATCTTGAAGTCCAACAAGTACTTTCATCATTTCAAACCTTTTCCTTCAGCTCTATACTCATACCCTCCACATCCTCTCAATTTCCTAACTTTTTCAAAAAAATTATTGTTGTTGAATACACACACATACACATACAAACACACACTAACATAAACATATACATACAAACAGCCACCCTCCCCTCAAGTCATAACTTTGAGTATGTTTAGAATCTACATTTGTGGGGACTGTGGTGGTGAGAACTCCCAAACTCTCCCATCCAAAATGATGAAGCCCATTACTCTCGCAGTTCATCATGTTGCTCCCCAAGCAGAACATTTTACAAACACACTTACATCCCTTCCCCACACTCTTGTAGAGAACCTGTTTTATTAAACCATGTTTTAATGCTGTAACTCAAATCCTTTGAACCTAATTGAGGTCAAGTCAGCTTTGTCTGAGGCTTCGGTTCAGATGCCACAGATTCCACAGATTCCACAGATGCCACAGATTCCACAGATTCCACAGATGCCACAGATTCCACAGATGCCACAGATTCCACAGATGCCACAGATGCCACAGATTCCACAGATGCCACAGATGTCACAGATTCCACAGATTCCACAGATGCCACAGAAGCTCACTGATACTGAGACCATGAGAAGGATAAGCATGATTATTAAGCTGTCTCAAGAGCTCACAATAGTAATACAAGAGAGACTCTAAACCACACAGCTAGCAAAACATAGGCCCCAGTTGTTTTTCTAGGCAGAAGTCATAGATATTGGGTCCATCTCTGCTGATGCTCATATTAATCACACCAAGATTTTAGTTCTTTTGTATTTTCTAAGTGTAGCCTCATATCCACAGGGGTATGTCTATACCTTAGGCATTCATACTTATTCTGCTCTCCAGAAATTTATGTTGGTGGTAGATTCACAGTAAAGTATGACTCCTGGCTCACTCCATTTCTTATGCCTCACCAAAAAGTCCCTGGGGAAATTCTCTATTTGTAGGATGGATGTGGTGATAAGCCAATCAGCAGACATGGCAGAGAGAAATTACAGGTGACTCTCGAGATCAAGGAGAACATATGTTACTATGTTCTTGCTTTGCATTCTAGATAGGGAGAGAGGACCACAGTAAGAGTTAAATACTCAGAACAGCAGAAAGTGATTACTGTGTATTTGAAACAAGCACAATAGGGCTGGAAATCTGGTCCTGTCAATCATTCATAAGGATGGACTAGACAGTAAGAATGGTGACACAGGGTAATACTCATACCACAAGGAAGGATGGAAGAATGAAAAAAGAGCCTTGTAGATGGCACCAGAGAACCTAGTGTGAGAATGCAGTCCCAACACTGAGCGACAGAATCGGTGGACTGTGGCCAAGTCAAACAGTCTCCATGGGCAAGATATCCCTGTGGTCCCACTTGTGAGTGGCCCTGCAGAGAAGGGCTCCACTCTTTACCCAAGGCCTTGCTGCCTTCATCTAGAAACTCTCTTTTAGTTCTCAGTATTTCTGTGGTATATTACAAAGGGTGTCTGATGCCAAAGAAAGTCAATCACCTGTGGTAGACATTATCCCAAACACTCAGATGGGGGACCAGGTCTTGCTAATTATGATGCACTTATCCCCGGGGGTGGGTGGTGTCTTAGAGACAAGAATGAGCAGAATTCTGGGTGAGGGGCAGAGAATCAAGCACAGGATCCAAATATCGGAGCCATGGTTTAGCTGTTCAGTAGCAAGGGTGTCCATCTATTCTGTCTTCCAAAGCAGGGCTCGTCTATAGAAGTTGAGCTAGTAATACTTAGCCCAAAACAACAGTGTGCATTTCAGACTTTCCTGGACAAACCAGGGATGGGGGTACCCAACTGATAAAAGCCATAGTGGAAATCAGAACCTAGTTAGAAATATAGTCATGAGGACATGTGTTTATAGAAAACTCAGATACATTTACACAGGTTTAGGAAGAAGACTGATTGCTATAAAGAATGACCAGGACAGAATTACAGGGGTTCTGATACATACCGGAAGTCTTAGCACTTGGGTGGCAGAGGCAGGAGGGTCCCAAGCCAGATACCACCTTACACTATATAATAAGACCCTGTATCAACAGAAATAAATAAGGGCCGGTGACATAGCTCATTGCTAACGTGACTTGCTTAGCATGCTCAAGGCCCTGTGTTAAATCCTCAGGGTGAAGAAGAAAAAGAAAAGAGAAAATAGAGCAAGTTTTTAGACAGCTAAACTTATTTGAAAATATTACCTATACACTGAAAATACTACAATTGAGTTAGGGGATCATGGGGCTCTATTTTAATACAAGCTTAGTAACTCATAAGTTATTTTAGAAAGAAGAAATCCACCTCTTTAGCAATACAAATACTAATCATGTTATTACTCATAAATATTTTATATTCTCTAATTATTTTTATTACCTTACTGGAAAATTACTCTCAAAAACAAAAAGGAAAACAACTTGATTCAAGGATGACTCGAGTATCAAGTGTTTTAGAATTATCCAAGATATAAAACGGTGCTGCTGACAGAATGCCTGTGCTGAGAAACCAAGAAAACCTGGAGGGGCTGGGGAGCCAGCTTGGTTTGCAAAATGTGTGCTTTGAGATCTCTAAGATTTCAAATTTCCCAGAACAGATTAAAGATTGGGCAGGGCAGGTAGTAAATGTCTATCACATGCCCTCCTACAACAATATGGGAGGCAGCAGCAAAAGAATTCCCAGAAGCCTCTGGGCCAGCTAGCTGGGCACACATAGCCAAGAAGCAAGTTGACTCTGCCTCAGTGTAGGTGAGGACGAATGTCTAAGGTTATTCTTTGACCTCCATTTAATACTGGGTCATAGGTGCATCCACATATTTAAAATCTCTCTCTCTCTCTCTCTCTCTCTCTCTCTCTCTCTCTCTCTCTCTGAATATAGTTGGAGATCAAAACAGAGTACTGCCTTTAAATTCTGCTGACACAGAGATACACAACATGTATGTTTATTTAGATTCCAAGTTGGTCTTGCTTGCTTTAAGTACTGGGGATTTAACCCACAGTAGCCTATGCCCCTCGATTCCTCTAGTTGTTTTCAATGGCTTTAGAGTAGGTATACTTGGGCCTATGGAATATTAAAGATTCTTGCAATGGCCACAAGAGTTTAGATTGCTATCAGTGCAAATTACCCTTACACTAGGAAAAAGAAGCTGTTTGTGAATTACTCAGCTGTCTATAAGGGAACAGCAAAGGTCTCTGGTCCCCTGTTCCACCCAAGGATCTGGGCTGGTGGACACCCTACCATCCTGTAAGAGCTATGTAAGAGATATTAGAGAATTACAAATCAGCTTTCTATTGCCCTCCTATCAAAATCCACTAATTGTTCCACTTGCCCACTGGCTAAAATTTTGTCATGTGATCTCATCAACAGAAGGAGACACATATTGCATCTGATGAGTGCTACAGTCTGCACATGATTCTAGCTGCCTCTTTGGTCAGCACTGAAGGAGAACACTGGAACTGATGTGAAGAGTGAGACTTACCATGCCACTAATGTGGTTGAAAACATTTGTCCAACCAATGCGTCATGAATAGGAGATTGAAGAGTGACATTTCCATCTAATGTTGTCAAAAAGTAAAATGCCTTTTTTCCCCCTTTAAGAGACTGGATTAGCACAAATGAATATTAAGGATTTACTCAAACCAGAGTAGCTAGCCTTTAACTGCCAACATGTAGCTGTTGGTACAGGTAATAGTCAAGTCTATTTGAAGAGTGGTGGTTTCCATGAGCTATCTCTGCATAAAAAACTGCCAAGGGTCTCAGCTAAACACTTCTATGTCAGATGCTGTGTGAGGTTGCTGTTAGATGCTAGCTTGCTTCCATTGTCCGAAGCTGTCTCCTGTGCCCACCACCTCTGATAAAAGGGTTAGAAAGCTCAAGGCTGGACGGGCATCTCCCTCTTTCTACACCAGCCAGCTTCTCTGCAGAATTTACCAGGGGCTTCCCTAAGCAGAACACTCCCAAGACAATTGGGCATTTACATGGCACATACATAGCTTCTCTTAGAATGAGCTCTGTAAGATCATGATGTCCAAACCAAAGCTGTTTAGCACCTGGGCCCTGGGAACTTCTGCAGTGTTGCTTTGATCCCAGTGTACTGGCCAAAGATAGGCCACAGGGCCAGCTAAGGTCTAGGGAGGGTAGACTACACTGTACTGGGGTACGTGGTTCATCGGGGAGGTATCTTTGGAGATAAGTATAAAATCATGTCCGATTCCCAACAGTGTAATAATTCATTTTCAGATGCAGTGTAAGTGGGTCTACTTTAATTCTCTCTATACCTCATCCTCTGTGGTCTTCAAATTTCATTTTTCAAATTTTTGAGAACCTGAAAGCCTTTGGCTTAGAGTAGCTCTGGTAGGTATTGAGTTTCCTGGAACCCAAGTCCCCATCCCCCACCCCCGGAGTTAAACGCTCTGAGAACCAAAAGAGGCTCCATCAAATCCAAAGGCACCGCCGCATATGCCAGTATTGCTTTATATGGTTGCCTGCACCTTCAAAGCCCACTGTTTTTAGATATTAATGATTGACATTTGAAGTTCTTACCTGCTGAGTTCTATTATAACTGCTAAGTTTATTAAAAGGCTATACAATCATCGGTCATTTGATTGATCACAATTGATGAAACCTTTACAGAAGTGGGACTCTGAAACACCATGTTTGGACTGGTACCTATTACCTGAAGGAAAAACTTTCCATTTCTCAAGCACATTTATTAGATTTTTGTTGTTGTTGCTGCTGTGATAAAACACTCTGGCCGGAATCAACTTAAGGAAGACAAGGTTTGCTTTGGCCTATGGTTCCAAAGAGAGAAATCCATAACAGCAGGGGAAGCATGACACAGCCAACAGCCAGAGCAGGAAGCCGGTTGATCATATTTCACACGCACACAGGAAGCAGAGAGAGAATATAAAGTGAGGTGAGTCTACCTACAACCCTCCCAGGGACATCTTTCCTCCAGTTTCTGGTAAGCCACTACCTCCTAAAGTTCCCACAACCTCCCTAAACAGTTACCACCTGGGGAGCTAGTGTCCATACACAAAAGCCTGCAGGGGACATTTCAAATTCAAGCTACAGTAGCTTAGACTGATAAGCTATTTAATATTCATGAGAAAATTGTCGAATATGAGAGGGAAGAGATAATGAGAAGAAAGTTTTCTGAGGAGAAGTACATAACACACACAGAAAAACCCATCACCATGTTAATTCATCCCCATGTGCTTCTGACTCGAGCACTCGGGAGGCTCGAGATGCCACTCTCCTGTGCCTGTTTAATTCATGCATGATGACTGTTTTATTTTGCACAGATATTCTACGCGCATAAAACTTTACTGTGTGTTCCTTATACATCACCAAGCAATAGGAAGAAAACCCATTTTCTTACCAATATATTTTTTAGAATGATTCCAAACAGAATAGCGTATTTCAGGAAAGAGTGTTAACAAATATATTAAGGTCGTTATTTTGAAAGTTTTCTGGAAGCCAATGAAATGGCTCATTGGGTAAAGGTGCTTGCTGGCAAGTCTCTCAGACCCACATGGTAGAAGAGCGATACCTATTCTAAGTTGTCCTCTGACCACCAAATAGCACTGTGGTACATACATAGATAAGTATATATAATTTAAAACATTCAAGAAATTTGTCTGTTTGAACAAGTCTGACCTGTATTCAAATGGCTATTAACTTGTTTACAGCCAAGAAAATTCCTTCCAAGTACAAGTTATCCAAATACCAAAACCTACAAAACAACAATTACTACAATAGCCAGTTACATTCTGGTCAGTTCATATCTGGTTAAAATAGTTTTCCGTGACCTTAAATTGTAGAGATGACATAGTCTTTGTTTGAGAGACCAAGGCACCAGAATCAGACAGAACAAACCCCTTGTCATTAGCTAAAACAGATGTTGGGGGTTGGGTCCTCATCTTAATTAGAGGATAGCATTAAATGATGTGGTCCCTATAGAAACGGGGGAAGCACATAGCCATTGTTCAGTGAAGGTTAGCTCGTGACAGAGATTACAAAGAGGTGTGGTTGCTTTACTCTCATGTGCACATCTCCACAGATGGGCATCTGCCAGCAGGTTTACACTACTGTACTGTAGGAAGCGGGTGTGGCGGCCATTCCAAAATGGCACCTGAGGCTAACACCTGACTTCCTCATACGCCCCTGAAGAAGTCACGCCCACAGGCAATATTGTGCAGTCTCACTGCTACGCATAATCAGGCCATCTGCTATACCCACTGTCCTATCACATGCACCGACGTGGCAGGCTCTGATTGGAGAAGGCAGAGGGATTTAAGGGCGGTGGAGGAGAGGCTCGGGGGCTTTTTGAAGAATGTAAGGGTTCCTGAATAAACTGCGTTGGGAAGAAGAACTCCGTGTGTCGCTGTTTCTTTCCGCGGGTCGGAGTGGACATCGACACTGTACCCACATCTGTGTCTACCTGTGTTTTAAAACTTGTGGAGATCAGTAAGAGAAAACCCACTTGGATATAAATCTGTGACTCAGAAACTATTCTGATGATGCCAAAATCCAGTTGAAGCCACAGGAGTGGGATTCCTGGGAGGATCTGGCAACTTTCCCTGAGCCCAAGACTGAGACTCTTTAAAGGTATTTCAAAGACTGGAACTGATAAGCCTAGTATATTGTAAACACAAAGACAAAGGTTTTTATAATAAACACAAAATTAAGAGGGAAGGACTAGAGAATAGGTAACAAGGAAGAGAAAGGACCTTTGTGTTTCGGGATGGGAGTGGGATAAGACTGTCACCTACCAGGCTGGCTCAGAGAACAAACCTGAGATGTCAGCAGGGTAAGGCTAGTAATCCAGGTACCTCATAGAGTGTTTCTTAAAGAGAAATGCCCCTGTTAGAACAACGCAGCCAAACGCAACCTACCATAGTAGATATGTCACTCAGAAAGCAGATTGATCAACTATTAGAAAAGCAGAGGCTTTATCAAAGAGACAAAGGGAAAGGATTTCATATAAGCAATTAGTGACAAGGATGTTAGGAGCATCATACAGCCAGCAAGGGAGGACTCTGGCAGCTGGTACCTCCCCTAGGCTGAGTGGCAAATGGGATGCTTGCAAATAACAGGGCCGTCCCCACCCAGAAGCTCTGACCACAGACAGATACTTCCTGGAGCAAAGAGAGACAGACAGTTCTGTCTTCTGTCTCCCTTCCTATTGTTTTCCCAACTTGAGCTGAACCTGCTGGGGATGTTGGTTAGCAAAGGATTCTGGGAAAACATGTGATTGGCAATGGTGTGGAAGAAACCTGGAGGCAAAGGAGCAAATGCTCAGCACAAATGGGAGCTGCCGTGGAAATACAGGGCTCCTTTCATGTGTCATTGAAGATAACCCTCAGCATAAAAGAGATGACATCAGCATCCATGTAACCAGGGACCATCATGAACAAAACATGTATTTACTGTCCCTAAGCAAGAAGGTACTAGTAAGGTTGAAAATCACCCTCACCCCAGACTCTGAGAAACAATAATGAAGCCCACTTCTCATAGCTCTCCCATTCTTAGGGTAATCTATAAGATGGTCCATGTTTTCATTTGTCTGCGATATGGAGACACCCTAGTGCTAAGCATTGACTCTGTGATTCTGTAATTTTATTTTCATACCATGAACCTAAAAGAATGCTTTCCTGGAGCTAAGAACTGTCTCCAATGCCACCTGATCTTTCTCTTTTTCTTTTATTTTATTGTATCATATGCAAATTATTTTCAGGATCAGCAGAGATTCACAGAATAACTGTACTGAATTATCTCCCTGGGAAGTTCCCAACAGGATCTTATTGACTTGTGAAACTGAATGAGCTCCAAGGAGATAACCTAGAACCCTGAGTGGCCTAAGTCATGTGACTTTGGATGATATTAATCTCTAGGCCTTGCTTTCTGTTAGAACTGTGAAGATTACATTAGACTCTCACAGTGACCTGTAACCCACTGTAGTCTCAGTGGGGACCTCAGGAAAGCCCATTCACAACCCTCTGTGTACAGTCAAGACAACATGACCAGGCAGGATGAAAATGAGACCTGCATATTCCCACCAGCCCTTTCTTTTGGTACAGCTACCCCTCATCCCTATCATCCCCTGTCTTAGTTAAAACACCCTTCTGGTGTTATCAGAAACGCCAGCATCTGCACAAAGTGCATATCAATGGCAGCTGAGAAACACCGGCTTTCACTTACATCAGACAGCTTTAACAGGCACTGGGATAAAACAGCAAAATGGAAGATGTGGTGGCCTTTCCCCTTAGTCTTCCTTTTACTATGGCTTCACGGAAAATGAAATATCAATTCATAATTGAAGGAAAGGCTGGCGCGCTTCACAGAATAGTCTCACATTATACTAACACTGGAGTAAGTTAGCACCCAATTCGATCCTACACAAAATCAATAAAATGAAGGGCAAGGGAATGAGAGCACAGACTAGTGAGTCTCTCTTTAAATCACAGCAGAAGCTGCGCTGGAAATTCTCAGAGCATTAACTGTTAATGTGAGTGGGAATCCCTTTCCTCTCCATCTTACGGCTGGCTGGTGAGCTCGGTACTCACCAGACTCAGCTCTTAGCCCCAGGCTCACAGTCTCAGCTACTTCAGAGAGCAGAATGCTCAACCATGCTGTGGCCTCGGAGACCTGGCCACTGTGTGTGTCACTCGTCACAACTGCTGCGAACATTGCTGCTAGCTCAGCTTCCCTTCAAGAAGCAGATAATGTTGACTCTTCACTGACTAGAGTAAAAAAAAAAACCTCATTCAGTGCCATGAATAACCAGACACAGAAGTAATTCTATTGAATATAGGAACTTATTCTAAACATACTGACGTGTAATGTTATAAAGATGGACTTTAGCTACACTTCACTAGGGAGGACACTGGCAGCAGGACTAAGGAATTTTCCAAGCTCCCTCCTTCCTGTTGCCATCCCCCTGTCCCCCAAGCCCAGGGATGCAACATAAGCCAGTGATGAGTCACACAGCCTGCTCTCCAGAGGAGCCATGTTTAGGGCAAGGATTAAAAAGAACTCAGTAGTTTTCGTACTTGCCCAGAGAAAGGATAGAAATAAAAAGCAACTGTATATATAAGCAGGTTTCATAGAAACTAAGTGTGTTGAGCTTCCTCAAACGAGCAGGTTACCTGCTGTGGCTGTGAACCAGACCATCTGCCACGGGGAGGGGTACCTGAAGACTTGTCTGCTGAGGTTCTCTGAGGAGGAGGGAATAAAGAGAAAAGATTTCATGCTGCCACCTGAGCAAAATTCACCTTCTATGTCTCTAAACAGAATCCGTATTCAATGTCTGTGACATAGAAACCAACACAAGTACAATGAGAGGGGCACTCCAGGGCATTAGCTCAGTCCAAGGCCAGGGCTGCCCTAGCTGTTGGAATGTAAGCTTCTCTGGTGTCAGCTTGCTTTTCCATGATTCTGCCCAAACAGCCTCTGCATTTCAAGTTCTTTCAAGATTCATTTTTATGTTATGCATATGAATTTTGCCTACATGTGCATGTCTTACACTAAGTGGGTACCTGGTGCCTATGGAGGCCAGAAAAGGGTGGCAGGTCCCCTGATGAAACTGGAGTTACAGGAGGTTGTGAGATGTCACGTAGGGACTGGAAACCAAACCTGCGGTCCTCTGCAAGGACAGCAAGCAATCTTCTTACCTGCTGAGTCATCTCCCCAGCCTCAGTGCTTCAAATGCACGTGAGGATCAAATATGAGAACAATTCTAAAAATGTGTGAAGCACTTGGTGCAGTAAAAGTCTATCCATCTACAAGTTCAGCCAGAAGAAAAAGCACCACATAACTAAACATTTCCACTCAAACCTAAAAATGTACAAATATCCTAGCTCATCAATTGCTCATGTGATAGTCTTACAAAAACCTTTCTGCTTCCTAGGAAAGATCATAGCCCCCATCTCTCTGGGCCTCCAGTCGTATGTTAAGACCAAACCGTTCTCAGTATCTCTTTGCCTCTTTCAATTATAGATGCTAGAAACAACATCTTTCCAAGCAACTCTTCCATTCAGAAATGGTCACATGACATGTTTCTGGCCAATGAAATATAGAGTTTTTATGAGAAAAAATTCTAGGGACCCACTTCTTTTCTGGATCCACAGAGAAGAGAAAGAGTTTGTACACATTCGTCTCTCGTCTTCCTTTCTGTAAGGTAACGCTACTTGGGGCTGGGCTAGGGAAGACCCTGGGAGAGCAGAGATGCTGCCCCTCAGGTTTGTGAGCAGCTGAACAAAACTTCAGGCTGTTTTTCCTCCCCATAAATTCTTCTTTTGTAATTGCCCGTGATCATGTTTCCCCCTTGTCGCTTGCGAAGGGTAATGATTCTTCTTGCGTCTCATTCAAATGAAGAGTCAGATCATAAGAATTTAATTCCTCAGAAACCTGCAGACACTTCAGCAGAGCACAGGATGGCAGAGGCATGACAGTTTGAAAGCCAGCCATGCATTTGGAAGAGGATCAGTGGACCAGGTCGATGCTGCCAACTCCTGCATTCGCCTTTGCCGATCTCCATCTGCTGCTGGGATCCCCGTGTGATTCTGGGTTGGCCTCTGCTGGTTCAGACAGCTTTCCTGAATCTGTGCCATGCTTAGGATGGCAAGCTGGCTCTGTGCTGCACCCTGCCTTCTCACTTTGCCTTCTCTCTAACCTCTGCCTATCTGAGGAAGCAAGGCTGGGCTTAGCTCTTGGGCCTTCCAGGCTCTTGTGCCTCGGTGAGATAAAAGGGACTGGATTCTGCAGGAGTGAAGGATGGGGGTGTCTTGGGCTCTAACTTTTATGAAGAGGGAACAAAAAAAAGTAGTGGCTGGAAGTTAAATCAAAGCCTGGGCTTTATAAATAAGACACCACAGAAAGCGTTTCAAAAGCATCAAACTCTATCACTGAGAGTAATCATGACCTTACCTGATACTCATTTTCCTAATTGTGAAATAAAGTTAAGTTAGATGGTCTGGTGTCAATTAATCCAACCCCCCAACGTATACAATTTAATGATCCTACACTTTCAAGGTGTTTAAATGATTACTGATTAGAGTAGCTATGTAAGAATTCCAAAGAAAAATTAGATTTCATTACATATTAACATTTTAAAAATACCAGAGAAATTTCTTCTTTGACCTTAATTAGTTAGAAAAATGTTACTGTTTCAAACTGTCCCAATCCCCAGTGCTTTTGCAGATTATCCTCCTGCTCATCTGCAGGGGGATGGGGGTTCCTGTGCACTCCCTTCTCAGCCCAGTTCCTAAGACCTCAAAAGAAACTGCTCCAGTCTCTAGTTCAACACCCATCTAATCTTTGAAAGCATCTTTTATATATTTTTTTAAAAAAAGAAAACTGTAACTCATCATTGTTTAATCAAAAATGTAAGTTTTTGTAACTGCAAGAAATAGTTATATCTTTATTATTAGAAAAACAAAGAATGTGGCAGAGTTGGGTATGTGTGCTAACTTTTCAAAAATACTACATATATTTGTGTACCTGGTATGTGTGTGTGTGTGGGGGGGTGTTTTCAAGATGTACATGTACATGCATGCTCGAGGGCACATGATAGGGACAGCAGGTGGAGTCAATTCTCTGCTTCTCACATCTGAGATGAAACTAGAGTACTCAGGTTTGGCAGCTAGTGCCAGCCCTTTCAAAACAAACATGAAAAAAGGTAAGTCACATAGTCTGCAAAATATGAGCAAAGTTAGTAGGAGACCTTGAAATGGGACAGGCAGAGACGGGAGCTGGTGGGCTGGAATGGCACAGTTTAATATGAAATGCCCACATTGTCACTCCCGAGTCACCTAATACTTCTGCACACACCTCAGCACGTTACAGAGGGACAGAGACACATGAGCTTGGAATCACGTATAGTCAACCAAATTCACCTTCAAATTTGTTACTTATTTTGTGTGTGTGCGTACATGTGTGTACACGCATGTGTGTGTGTGTGTGTGTGTGTGTGTGTGTGTGTGCGCGCGCCTGTGTGTATACGTGCATGGGAGAACAGCTGTTGATGTCAGGTGTCTTTCTCTATGCAGCTCTACTTTGATGTTTTTAGACTGTAAACCCTAGTCTCATCAATGGAGATGCTGACTGGCCAACAAGCCCCAGATATCCACAGACCTTCACTGTCACTGTCATGCCTAGCTTTTATAGAGGTGCTGGGGATCAAATTCTGGTCCTCAGACTCATGTGGGCTTCACAAACTGAGCTGTCTTAGCATGTGTATGTCAGCGTCTAGTATAGTTAATCTTGTAATGGTCAATGCAGTTGGCTGTGAGTCACACATTCACAGCCTTTCTAATACTAAGAATAAATGTAAACTCAGGATTAGAAAACAATTGCACAATATCAATTACAAATGTAAGGACCCGACTGTGTTTAGAACTTCAATGCAGTTTCAATGTGTGACTGTATTTGAGAATCAATTAAATATCACAAATCACATATCTTGTGTTCCTGTAACTTTAACTTTTTAAAATCCTATTTTTAATGATGGGTCTTAAATGCTTTAACCTTCCTTGTAACTCACCACCCACCAGAGGCAGTTGACCAAAAAAGGATACATACGGGGGTGGAGTTGGGGCAACAAAGGTTCTTTGGAGCAACTGCCATCTGTGTTGTCTGGAACTCAGCAGTTCAGTTCACAGGTTAGCAGGCAACAGCAGCTCAATCTACTCACAGACACCTCACAGATACACCAGCAGTCCAGTTGGTTTACCAATAGCAGTAACATGATCTAGCAGAGACAGCCAGGCCTCGGTCTCTGCTTGAGTCCACAGGAGGGACCAACAGGGACACCAGGAAATGTTCTTGGCTATGGTTCTTTCAGGGAAGTGAAGATCAGCAAAGATTCAAGACCCACAAGCATTGCACAGCTAGCTGTACCAGCAAGCCAAGCTCTGTCTCCATCACTCCGTGAAGTCCTATTTATACCCTCCAAACATCACGTGTCCTCCACAGGCCTTGCCTCAGCATGAGTTTTGACACAGTACAGGTCTTGCCTCAGCATGTGCATCCAATCAGCCCTAGCTAGTCCTTGGAAGCGGCAACAAACTCCAATACACCACCAGGAACTTTTTGGCACATTTCTCTCCATGGCGTCTTGACAAATGCAGCTCAACTACACAATGTAAGGCAGACCAATACATGCGTGTCTTTTTTTTTTTTTTTTTTTTTTTTTGGTTTTTCAAGACAGGGTTTCTCTGTGTAGCCCTGGCTGTCCTGGT
>NW_021604620.1:5626570-5643268 GCF_004785775.1 Grammomys surdaster | reverse complement strand
CCTGGAACTCACTCTGTAGACCAGGCTGGCCTCGAACTCAGAAATCTGCCTGTTTCTGCCTCCTAAGTGCTGGGACTAAAGACGTGCACCACCACCGCCCGGCAATACATGCTTGTCTTAAGCAAAGAATCTTTCATCACGTGTCCTTTCATGTGCTTGCTTTAGCAGAACATCCTCTCTCCTGTGTCTGCTTCAGTGAGACATTCCTTCATGAGTCAACCTCAGCCTTTCACACCTGTGTCCACTTTAACAAAACACTCCTTCACGTGTTTTCCCCAGAAAAACAGCATCCAACTGACTTTCCAAAGAACCCTTAAGTATCCGCTCCAGGCTCCCTTGGGATGCTTTGAGATATTTGGGATAGACATGAGGCTTGGTTTGGAGCTAGCTTAGACCAAAGCCATCTTATTGGACTAATCAGCCGGGCGTCTGCTTGTATCTTCGTCTCTCTCACGCTAGCGTTTCTTACAGTAACCAGTGGCTGCTGCAAGGGACCTTGAAAGTTTTCTTTCTGAGAGTGGGTTTCAGAGACTTGTATTTCCACAGAGCTCTTCCATCCATTTATATTAAGCTTATAAAGAGGCACAACTCCAAGATAACTCCATCCCACTTCACCCTTCTACTGGTGCATCCATCCACCAAAGAACAAGGGCTCAATCTCCAATTGATGATTTTCCCTCTCAGGAGTCAATAACTCTGAAAAAAAATGCTTCTGGGAGTTATGTGAAGTTGTTTGGAAAAGTAAGCATCTATATTGCAATATTTTGGTAAAGACTGGACCTTGAACCACAGCCCAATTGAATGATCACA
This sequence comes from Grammomys surdaster, assembly GCF_004785775.1. Lineage (NCBI taxonomy): Eukaryota > Metazoa > Chordata > Mammalia > Rodentia > Muridae > Grammomys > Grammomys surdaster. The sequence goes on along the minus strand of NW_021604620.1, from coordinate 5,642,458 downwards.
TCAGAGTTTTAATCTAGGGCTCCTCCCTTTTCCTGACTACCAAGAATGGCCACCATCTTTATATCTATCTCTCTAGCAAAACTCTTTGCTTACCCAGTCTTATAATTTCCTCCTGTGTACAGCCCCACCTCAGAGACTATGCATTTATAAAGTTCTCCTGAGAGATGGAGATGGTGGTTGGGTCTTACTTAATCATCTGACTTGGCATATTCCTGTCTGGAATATAGTACTTTCCTAGTAAACTTTGAACTCATTAGAAGCTTCAGTGTATGTCACCTTATTCACCCTCCAGGAGCATGAATGGGAAAAGCTTCCTGAATGGACAGTGGTAGCAGAAGCAGCTTTCCTTAGGTCATATACCCCAACTGCAAAACCTGAGAGCTCCAGTCACTTTCAACATGTCTTAAAGACTATAATACTGTTAGTGCAGACTTAAAGAAATTAACACGAGGAGTTCTGCAATTTGGCTTCAGAGAGTATACCAATTGCTAAGGAAGGAATGATGGGCAACAAATGATGGGGCGAACAATGGGGTGAATGATGGAATAGATCATGGGCAGCAGATGATGGGGTGGATGATGGAGTGGATGGTGGGTAGCAGATGATGGAGTGATAGTTGGGTGGATGATGGGGTGGATGATGGGTGGATGATGGAATGGATAATGGGCAGAGATGATGGGGTAGATGATGGGGTGGATGATGGGGTGGATGGTGGTCAGCAGATAATGGAGTGGACGATGGAGTGGATGATAGGGTGGATGATGAGCAGCACATGATGAGGGTACATGTTTTAGGAAGCTGCTGACGGGAACTGATGATGGACAGAAGATGATAGGTAGTGGGCCCATGTTGCACCCGAGAACTAAAGGATCTATAAAGGCCAGTAGACACCAGATGTCAAAGAATGAGTGGGACTATGGTATCTATACTATTTGCCCTTTCTTCCTCCTGTCGGGATCGCCAATGCCCACCCCAGGTTAGGTGAGAGTTCACAAAAGCCGGAGCCCAGAGCACGCTCATCAAGGTAAGAGCATCTTTTCCAAGCAATTCACTTGGTTTAAACCTTTTCTAAGCTACTGGGCTAGTTTTACTTCTCCTAGGCAGTGGATCTTAGTGGTCTTAGACACTTCTTTGCAGCTTGTCTGAAAATGACTCTTCACTCTCTTTATTGTTTATATAGTCTATATAGAGGTACCTAATGAATCTGGTCAGTTTCTGGGACTTCTTGCTGCTGTTTTGAGTTGTTTACCTTCAGTTTTTGGAACTTCCCTCTAGGATGGAATGTTTCAATCTCAGAGGAAAGTGCTACACAATACCAAGGTATCAACGCTCAAAGAAAGAAACACAGTAGCCTGCCTTCCAGACCATGGAACGTTTTCCTTTAAGTGGCAATGGTCTGTTCATAGACACCTACATAAGAAGCTACAAATGAGTCAGTGTTAAATATTTATACTAGGCAAACCAAAAAAGAGAAAAACCAGGGCAGGGAGGTGGCTCAGTGGGTTATGTGTTGGTCATGCAAACAAGATGGTCTGAGTTTGATTTCCCAGAGCCCACCTCAAATGAACGTGATATAATGTGGTATGAGTATAACCAGCCTCAGTGTTGAGGAGGCAGAGATGAGGAGATCTCTGGCGATTATCCGCCACCCTTCCTAATGAAATCAGTGAGCCGGGTCCCAGAGAAAGACTCTGTCTCAAAACAAAATGGATTGTATCTGAGGAAGACACCCAAAAGTTAACCTTGGTGTCCACATGTACCAGAGTGCATAGTCACCTACATGTGGACACATGTGTGTCACACATACACACACACAGACACACACACACACACATGTAAAGCCATAAATTAAAAAGAAGTAGAACAAAGTTCAAGAATCTTTTACTAATAGCATTGAAATAAAACTTTACAAAATAACATCTGTTAATAGCATTATATAAAGTAGCACAATTTTCTCATTATATTTGAGATGTTAGGAACCAAAACTCCAAAATGTGTTGCTATGTTCTTGCCATCCCCAGATCCAACACTGTGAGATCCCTAGCCCTTCTAAACATGATCATGGACTAATTAATTACCTTCTTTTTAACAGGAAATGATTGGCTCAGATATAGAAACCAAGAAGTCTGGATCCAATCCCCTCAGTGGAAGGGTTCTAACAAATCCTTAATGATTCCCCAAAGTGAGAAGGAATCAATATGTGAAAGTCGTGAAAGTCGGCTAGAATCTTTTCCATTTCAATAAAACCTCAGATCAGTACATGTATTCTCCATATCTCCCTAAACACCCTTTTGGTATGTTTTTCCTCAATTAAATCAACTCATTTTATTGAACCCTTCCCAGTGGTCCTGGTTCCCAGACACCCAGTCATTTTGCTGACCTCTTTGAGCTACTTCCTAAGCCCTTCCCCTTCCTCCTGCAGTTAAAGGCTAAAGTTGGACCAGTCTCTTGGAGTATCCTCTTTCCATCACAAAAGACAGAGAAAAAGTACATCTAAGCTAGCTTCAGCACCAGAATAGACAGATGGAACTACAGAAGCAGCAGAGACAGATTTAGTGACCATGTTGAACCGGCTTTGTTTTTTGGTTTTATTGCTCTTCCAGTAAGAGGATGAGCTCTGCTTGTGGAGACCGATGCAGAGACCTACCCAGGCTTTGTGCCCAGAGATACAAAGCAGATATGTAGAACACTGACACCACGGTCCTCCAGGAGTAATAATGTGCTACACAGTTGCTGAAGTCCAACACTGTCAGCATCTGATTTGCCAGTTCTTTCTTTGATCCTGTGTCTCACTTTAACTTTACAACTGTTTTGCTGTGGGTCTTATCAGTGCCAGGTGAATAGTTAGCAGCAGGGATGCATTCTCCTCCAACAAGCTTTGCCTCCTCTTACTCTCTGCCCCCAAGAACCACAGCCCAGCACCTCCTATCCATCTTTATCCTTTACCTGTTAATACTACTTTACTGCATCTGTTTTACACATCTGTTTTATGTGGTCCACACCTGTCACTAGGCTATAAGGACCTGGATAGCACCTTCTATTTCTTAGCACTTTATTAAATATTTTATTTCATAACCATTGCTTGCAAGCATCTTGGTAAATATGAGATAGATGAATGAATGAATGAATGAATGAATGAATGAATGAATGAATGGGAAGCCTCTATTCTTATCCTCAGAGAATCCAGAGAAGGAAGCAAACAAACTTTATCACAAAGCATGGAGAGTTCTTTCAATGAAAGTATTGTTGAAGAACATTTAAAAATGGGGTATTCATTCTATTTCAAAAATTCTAATCTAGCAGCCCTTATATTTACACATTTTTAATTTTTTGTGCATATGGGTGTTTTGCATGCATGCATGCATGTATGCTCAACACATGTGCGCCTCATTCCTGTGGCTGTCAGAAAAGGGTTACAGATGGTTGTGAGCCAACATGTGGGTGCTGGGAATAGAACCTGGGCAAACACGGCCAGTGCTTTAAAACCCTGAGCCATCTCTCCAGCCCCATCGAGATCTGCTGGACTGTGTAGGTAATTATCCAGACCCCAGATGCTGAAGACTGAAACAGATGTAGTGTACACAAAATGTATGGCAGGAGAGAGCCACACATACAGGTTAAGGACAAAACCCAGCGGGGCTGGTGAGAAGGCTCATGGGGAAGAGGTGCATGTGCACAGGTTTGACAACCTGAGATCTGAGTTCCTTCCCCAGAGCAACAAGGTATCAGGAGACAAGTGGCTCCTGAGAGTCCTGAGAGTTATCCTCTGACCTCAGTGTATGTGTACTACGGCACTTACCTCTCTCCCTCTCTCTCTCTCTCTCTCTCTCTCTCTCTCTCTCTCTCTCTGTCACACACACACACACACACACACACAAATATACCCACATACATGTGAGATAGCAAAATTAGACACTGTTGGTATGTGCCTTTTTTTGTCCAGCAATGTAGTGACGTGTGAATCAAGACAAATTTCCACTGAACTGAAGGAAAGTGTCACACTGAGGGTGCCATGCATGCTTGCTCAGTTTGTCCATGAGTCACATGTAGCTCAGGAAAGCCATCAATGTACCCCAACTCAAATCCTAAACTTAAAGCATTTTTGTGGTGGCATTCTTATCATTTATACAAATTTTATCTTTCTTTTTTGTAACTCGGTTGGGTGTTTGGGAGAAATGGACTCTGTAGATGACATCACATTACAATATCAGAGGGTTGGACAAGCTGAACAGAAAGGGATTCTGTGAGATAGAAATGGACCAGAGTACGCAGAATTTATGTCAGGTTCAATTCCAGAGCTTTGGGATTTGACAGTCCTAATTGAGGGGTCCCGAGTGAAAGCATGAAAGTGTTCTTCACTAACAGACAGCGTCCACATCAGAATGCAGACCTGAAGCTCAAGGGCAGCCTCCTACACATCGTGCTTTCAGATAGTCACATCCTTGTACCAAGATTAGCCTGGATGACAAACAGAACTCGGTAGAAATTGTGGTACTTCAGCATTTACATTAAGTTATAAATGACAAGCTGGGCAGGCCTCTCACACTTAAATGCTGTATTCTGGGAAAAGCTACATCATTATTCACTTTAAGGGACTCCCATGTGCTAAGGAAGTAAAATTTCCCACACATAACCATGGGAGTGAATTTGAAAGCTGGTCCTCCTCTATCCAGTCAATCCTGGCCAATTTGCTCACATCTTTCCTATCAGAAAAGTGTGTAAGATAATAAGTTGAAAAAAAGAAATAAGGCTGGGTAGTGGTGGCGCACATCTTTAATCCCAGCACTTGGGAGGCAGAGGCAGGCAGATTTCTGCGTTCGAGAGTTCAAGACTAGCCTGGTCTACAGAGTGAGTTCCAGGACAGCCAGGGCTACACAGAGAAACCCTGTCTTGAAAAACCAAACCAAAAAAAAAAGAAGAAGAAGAAAAAGAAATAAAAAACAGTTTATGTAATCCATTTGCATGGTTGTGTGTGTGTGTGTGTGTGTGTGTGTGTGTGTGTGTTTGGTTTCCAGCACCCATACTGGCCAGCTCACAACTACTTGTATTTATAATTCCAGGGGATATGATGCCCTCTTCTGGCCTCTGAGAATACTCATCTATGCACACACACACACACACTAAATAATAAGTAAGAAATTTAGAATAAATAACATCTTTCTAAAAAATTAAGCGTCTGGATTTTTACATTGATATTTAACATGTCTCCTAACCGGAAGCACAATAAATAAATAAGCAGCTTTCTTTCTGCTATGCATCATTCTCCATAGTTCAACTTAACCACGCTGTGTTTCGGGGAGACGAGCTCATTTGCTTTAACTTTGGGGCTCGATCTGCCATGCCAAATCTCAGAGACACAAAAGCCCACTTTAACAGCTTCATTATAGGAAACAGATCAAGTTCTCATCAGACACATACAGACCCATGAAGAAATCTTGGGCTGACTCTGTGCTTCCCAAACTTTTAGAGGCAACCATAGAACAGGCTACTGAAAGGGGCTCCTTGGTCAACCATGGTCAAAGCTGTAATTTTCAAAAGCTTCTACCCAGTGGTCAGCAAAATTGTTCTATGACTGCTGTACCATAAATATTTTATCTCTTTGTGGACCACACGGTCTCATTCACGAGTCTTCAAATGTGTTCCATGATGCTTAAACCAGTGTGCATGGCTGCACTGTAATGACTTCTCTGGCAAATCATTCTTCAGCTAAATTTGGTCCACAGGCAGCATAGTCCTTCCTTGGGATACTGAGGTACCAGGAAAGCAGGAATGTCAACACAGAAGATGCCAGTCTACTCGTGACTCTTGTTTGTGTGAGTAAAAGTCACTGAGAAACTCTGCTTCAAAGAGCTGTCTGTGTATAATTCTGTTGCATTAACTTTTCCCAGAGAGACGAAAACAAATGTTTATTCACCACAGAAATGGAAACAAATATGGCTCCACCAGCAGACCAAAGTATTTTCCACCAAAGGCCAACATGGGGTGCCAATGAGTTTATTTGCCTTGATCATGGAACGTGGTGAAACTTACAGGAACCTGGCTAAATCCCCAAAAGTCATACCACCAGGAAGTCTCACCCTAGCACAAGTTCCCCATAGCTGCCTAAATAAAATCCCCCCTTCAGTTAAGCCTTCTATACTCTAGCATGTCCTGAGCCCATGAGACCATGGGCTGCTAGGTAGACTTACATACAAATCAGTTGGAAGGTTAAGACAGACATAGCCAGAATCCCAACTGAAGACTGAATGACCCTTTCTTTCCTCTCCTCCGAGGGGACAGGCCCAATCTTAAGAGTCCTTTATGATTGTCCTGCTTTGATAAGGAGGACAGCTGTTATGTTTGGAGGACAGGCCTCTACTACAAATTTGTTTAAATCAATATACCAACATTATCTGCCCACAGAAGAACATATTTATTTTTCTTTCTCTCACTTTTCTACTTCCTTCCTCCAGCTATTGAGTCTCTACTGACATTGTTCTAGCATCCTTCAGAACATACATGCTATGCTAGTAAGACATCTGTTAGAATGGCCTATCAGCCTAACCAAACACTTGGATCCTAAGCCCTTGGGGGAACTAGCTTGGAGCTTCAAGTGTCAGTGAACACTTGAATCTCTATTTCAATCCAACACACGTGATAGCCTTGGAGTTGAAAATTCTAAAGGGGGTTGGTTTGAGATTTTGTTGACGAGGATTTCTGTCTGTGGAAGAGTAACCAATTGTTTGCCACAATAGGATTGGCTTAATGTTTTCTTGTGGTGATGGACCTATCCCTGACTTTCTCCTATGATTTTTTTTCACATTTCAGTTTTGAGATAGTGAGCCATCCTGGAATAAGAGTCATCCCCAACCCCCACATACCTGCTTCCCCTATGCTTATTCCAGGATGGCTATTTCACAACTGAAATGTGAATAAATACCATAAGAGAAAATCAGGGATAAGCACATCACCCACAGAAAACATTTAAGCCAATCCTACTGTGAAGAGGAAATTTCTGGTTTCTTTGGAGGCTCCATTGTGTCATATGATGTTTTTCTGGAAACTGTCTTTTGAGAGGATATTTTTGCTAAAGTAGACATGAGGGAGGATGTTTGGCTGAGAACAGATAAGTGGTGTTTTCCTGGGAGCTGGTTGGAAAAAGAACATGTGATGTTTTGCTAGAATGGACACTGAAGAGAACATGTGATGTTTAGAAAGGGTATAAATATAATCCGACAGACAATAGACAAGGCTGTGTGGCATTGGTTTGCCTTGCCACTTTTTGCTGATCTTCAATGGGTTTTGCTGATGCTGGTCTTTGCTGATGGTACTATGGCATTGGTTTGCCTTGCCTTCTTCACTGATCATTATTTGTCATGACTTTTTAGAGAGAAATGCATGAAAAACTTCTGGCAGTGTTCCACTGGCTTTGCCACTTCCTCAGACTTGGGCCAATTTGCAGAGCCTTGAGTCCTCTTGTGGACTGAACTACTATTGTTGATTTGTAAATAGTGTTTGTGAGCGAATGGAGCTACCACTGGTGATTCCTGTGAATGTAACTGCTGATATCCTGACAAGGGAGATTGGATTTGCCCCAAAGAACTATTTCTAAACAGGTCCACATCCTCCTTTGCCCTATTAACCTTTCCTTTCCACTACCTCAAGTGGATGGTGGGCTAGAAGGAAAGTTAAAGCATTTAAGTACACTTATTAAAGTAAGTTTTGAAAAATGTCAGCCTACACTATTTTGCCTAGAAATTAAAACTCAAAATTATTTTAATTAGCTGAGTTTGAAGATTTCTTAGAAAAGCATCTTTGAAAATTTGAAAAACATAGAGTATAGGCCTTGTCTTCATTTTTAAATAAACAGACCAAAAAATTTCATTTCTTCTTGAGTAGCAAAGGATTACCAATGACTATTAAAACATACTAGTCCTGGTACAACATGGAGTGTCTATGTATGCTTATACATAGGCACAGATACCGAAGGTCATGTGACTTTGTAAGGCACGTGGAAATGAACCTGGGAATTGTGGTATTTTCTTCCTCTCCTTGATCTGAGACATGGCAACAGCTAAGTAATTTCTACTCATCTGTAAACTGGGAGGGTTGAACTAAAGTCATGTCACATATATTTCCAAAGAAAGTTTGTATTTATGGCACACTCAGAGGAAAATATTAAGTGGAAAATATCTACCACCAGATGGCTAGTACCTGATTTGTCAGTATGGGGTCCAAGCCCAGGATGCTAACCTGATCACTTTTTCCCCCTCAAAGCCAGATGAATACTCAGGATAATCAGATCTCCCTGGGCTTTGGTGCCACTGAGGCACTGAGATCTACAGGGCTTTTGAAAGCACAAACTCTTGAAATCTTGAGGAGGTGTGTGCGTGTGCAGGTGCATGTGCGTGTGTGGTGTGTGTGCCAGCGTGCAGGCATACAAGCACATTTGTGCATGTGGAAGCCATAAGTCAAGGTAGGATGTCTTCCAGTATTACCCTCCATGTGAGTCTTTTGAGATAATCTCCTCCATAGAATCATAGGAGGTCATGAGATGCCTGATATGAGTGCTAGAAACAGCATTTGAGTCTTCTGGAAGATCAGAGAGTTCTTTTAACCTCTATGCCATCTCTTCACTGACCTCAAGTTCATTATTTTGGTTAAACTGGCTGGTCCACAAGCTCCACAAATCTTCCTAACACCATTTCCTCAAGGCTGGGTTCTGGGTTACCACTGCCATGTCCAGACCACCACTGCCATATCCAGACCACAACTGCCATGTCCGGACCATCACTGCAATGTCCAGATCATCACAGCCATGTCCAGTCCATCATTGTCATGTCCAGCTTTTAAGTGCATGCTAGGAATCTAAACTTGGGTCCTAAGGTTTCACAGCAAACACTTTCCTCGCTAGGCCAATGCCCCAGCAATCAGAGATACCTGCTTCTAGCCTATAGACACTTACCCAGCACTTAGAGGCAGGAAACTCTCAAGAGTGTCCCCCCAACCACGTAAGCATATCTCAGGCAACACTGTTTATCAATCCCTCCGATGTTATGCTACCTCTTCTTACATGGAAATAAGAAGTGGAAGGACAAGTTCTCTGTGAAAACATCCCTGACTCCACCACACTGCAGCAGTTCCCAGATACAGGCAGATACAGTAAGTCTTTGGATTGGCCAGTAGGATGTGGGGCAGGCAGGAGAGCATGGCTCTGCCCTGTGGTGGGTGAGGACCAGCAACCACCCTGCACCAAAAGCTTTTGACATGGTCACTTCTCAGGACAATGTGCTTTCAAGTGGAAAGCTTTGAAGTCTTCTGTGTGACCAAATGGAATGTCAGACTAGTGTTTTTTATGATTTTTTTTTCTCAAAAATGTTGATCTGGCTGATTCTTTTTGGGGTCTATAAATGATATAAAAAAAACAAGGTTTTTGTTTTGTTATAAAAGGCCAAAACAAACCACACTTTAGTTTTTCTCCCTCTGGGTGACTAGGGATCTTACAGTTCCTAAAGTGAAGAACATCTTCACTGTTTACACTGCAAAACACCACACAAAAACAAGCAACTGAGTGCTATTAAAATACACTCTCACACATTAAAGATGAGATTACATCTTCCAAGCACAAACTTCCATCCAGAAAAAAATAATTTCAACATTTGCCTGATTCGATTTTTTTAAAATAAGAAAACATGAAATGAGTTGAGATTAATTTCAAAAGACTAGGCACCTATGAGATGAGCCAGAGGGGAAAGGTGCTTACCACCAACTGAACAAGGAGTTCAGTCCCTGACTGGCAGGCATTCAGTCCCTGGAACCCACATGGTAGAAGGAGGGAACCAAGCCCTTCGAGCTGCGAGTTGTTTGATGACTTTTACACACAGGCATGGTACAGCCACAGACCCACAAACACGCACACAACTAGACACATAAGTGTGATTTGAGGACTAATTTCAAGAGAATGGGACTTTGAATGCATATAGCAGCTCTCACAGACATCAGATCATATATGTGAAAACCTAATGGACAGACATAACCTATGGGCGAGTGATTTCCAAGAGATTGTGGAAAGGCTGCCCTCTTCAGAAACATTCGTTTTTATTTTGTTTAAGATTGCTGTGGGTTTTCCTGATACAGGGGACAGCGGAGTTGGGGTAAAATGTTTTCAGGTCAGAGCTTTACCTGAGTAAGTATCAAACAACGGTCTGAGGAAAATGCTGTTAAGTGCCTGCACTTTCCCAGAGCATGCACCATGCAAGCATTCCGCACAGCACTGCAAGTCTCTGAGCTAGCTGAAGCATCCTGGGTGGTAATTAATTAATGTTGCTGTCTGGGGCTGAAATGTTTACCTCGGTTGTCACGCACCTAAGTGCATTCGGAAGAATCACCTGAATTCACAACGATTGGCCCTCGTGCCAGAGGAATTTTTAATAGCCATGGTGAACTCTCCTCTCCTCCCACACAACACTCTTGTCTGTTTTATCCCTGTCACTGTGAATGACCCAAAACGACAATTAAGAGCATTCTGTCATCACAGAAGTTTCTTATGCATAGACTTGGCCCTAGGAAGGCAATAATTCTGCTGTCAGTATAGTCTCCTTAAAATTCTATTCAGATGGGGACAAGGCATACGGACAACTGAGCAAACCATTTTATTTGTAACTCAATGTGTCCCCACCCCACTCCAAGGATAACTTTTCAATCACCATATGACAAGGAATGAGACTAATACAGTAAGGTAGGTTGAAAGAGCCACACACACACATAATCCAGACAATCCACATTCAGTTCTTTACACTCCTTCCCAAACAATCTAGAATCAGACAAGAAGAAACCCATCCAATCAGAAACCCTGCCTATTGTATTGTCTTCTGCAGGAAGTACTAGAGTTTACTTTGGGAGGGAACCACTTTCCTTCTGAAATAACACGGGGATGCTTGTAATAGTCTCAGCTGAGCAGAGGTCACTGAGGAGGGAAATGCTAAACACGGCTTTTGATAAACAGTTGTTTATAGAAATCAAATGGGAGCTTAGAGTAAAATGGTGTGCGTAGCAATGATAACTGTCCACTTACATAATACTTGACATACATAATATATACATGCAGTTTGCAAACAGGCACAAGAACTGTAGTGAGATATTTTGTTTGAGGTGACTGAGCACAGAAGAAATGTGTGCCAGTGTCTCTCCTCTGGCCTCTGATATTCAGTTTCATGTATAATTGATCATAATTTTTGTGATGGTTAAAATAAGAATAAATAAATTATGAGGATTTAAAATATCATCCATTTGCCAGGAATGGTTGGTTTTTCTCTAAATAGATACCGAACAATTGTCATTTTTTGAAAGCAATCCCAGCAGACAGCAAGTTTCTTTGGGCTTTTTGTACTTTCAAATTAGCCAGGTCCAAACTAAAATTAGTAAAGAGGCAGACTTCAAATATGACCTGCCCTTTAGATTTACGCAGAACTTAAATTTACAGCATCTGGGAAGAAAAGCCAATACACCAAGAGCTGTTCAAACTGTGCTGAGGTAGGGCTTGTCACAAAACTCCAGATAGAGTCAAGAAAAGGTCTTGGTATTCTCTAATGAAACTTTGAGGTCAGAGGCTGGAGAGATAGCTCAGTCAATAAGAGTACTGGCTGCTTTTCCAGAGGATCAAAGTTTGGTTCCCAGCACACCACATGGTGGTTCTGTAGAGCCTATTACTCCAGATTCAGGAGATTGAGTGCCCTCTAGTGGTCCCTTTGGACACTTGCACACATGTGTCACCTATTCTCACAGACAGATACACACACACATAAATAAAAATAAACATGAATTCTATTTTAAAAGACTTTGTAACTAAGAGCAGTCAATCACATATACCACAGCTTGTGGGACTTCACAAACATATCCAAATAAGTTATAGATGGGTAGGTGGCTCAGGGTTAAGAGCATTTGCTTCCCTTGCAGTGGACCCAGGTGAATTTCCCGCCCTTACCTATGACACACAACTATTTTTAACTCTAGGTCCAGAGGATCTGATGCCTTCTTCTGGCCTCCATGGACACTGGACATACATGGGCATATACATACATGTAGGCAAAATATCCATACACATAAAATAAAAATAAATATACTTCTCAAGTTATATACAAGAATGTCATAATTAAAATTGTGTAAAATTATATCTTGAACATATATCAAATATAAGTGGTGAGTGTATATATATATATATATATATATATGTATATATATGTGTGTGTGTGTGTGTGTGTGTATTTATGTATATGTATGTGTGTATATACATATATTTGCATAATTCACATATATAATCAAGGTACTATATGTCATATGATAAGCATTATTTATATAGATATTGCCTTACATATTATAAATATGAGCGTATACTAGCATAATACCACATGTAGGTACATATTAAATCACACATGGTACATACACTGAATAATATGTATAAAATACAAAATATGGCATATAATATGCAAATGTTTAATTTATATATACCATTTTAATGCTACCCAAGTGCACCTAGGAAGTAATATAGATGCTCAATTTAATTTAAAACAGATGAGGTTTTGAAGCACTGTCTAGCTTCTCGTTATGACTGAGCTGCCTCCCCAACTAACATCTTCAATGCAATACTCCCATTTAACAAAGATGTGGGATTGCCACCTTCCATAGACACTTCAATCTCTGTTCCCCGCAGTGTCTTCTTTGAGTCCCCCTCCTGGGAGCATAAAAATCTCTCTGATCTCAAGTTCAGTAAGTCCCTAACAATCTAAAATTTGTTACCCTTTCTCATTGAGGTGGGTCATTGTGGCCTTGTCTACTGACTTTTTAAGTGCATCCTGGTGGGATGATCATCAGTATCTCTGTTAGAAGCTGTGGTGAAAGAAACATCAAGCCAAGAGCTACACATGAGAAGTGAACTCCAGGTGAGCTCAAGAGGACTCGGGCATTGTGACCTTTGTCATTCCTCCAGGATTAGTCTCTGTTAGAAACTACCAGATGACAATCAAGCTGTCAGCATAGTTCTTTTAAAAGGCTTGGGTTAGGTTGTTAGTTAGCAGTTTACTCTAAGATGAAACATTTCATGTTGGTGGGAAGCATGTTAAGACAATGGACATATAAAAGAGGTTAAACAACAAGATGTTCTACAGGAAGCCAGAATATTCCGTGCCTGAGATGCTAGGGAATCTTGTGATCAGAAGGTAGACAACCAAACACATCAGGAAGTCCCTGAAACTGATCAGAGTCATCCATACCCAAGCACATATATGCTGTAAGGACTGCTAAGAGAGCTTCCTGGAAGAAGCAGAGACCAACTGAGCTGCTTGGAGAGGACACTGTCCAATATGATGAGTTGTGTATAGGTTGTACAGTGAGCTCCAGGTTCCCATCTTTGTGAGATATCACCCATGCTGGGATGGGCTTTGGTGATGTAGCTGTTTGTGAGGCATTTCTCTCCTGTAAGTAGCCCCTCACCCATATTCTTATAAGTAACCCCAACAGAAACTCAATGGTTGATCACGTTGGATGTTAGTGATGTCTGTAGTTTGATCTGTCCTTGATTCCCTATCTGGAGTGGGAAATCCTCTCTAGAAGAATAGTGTCACACAACACAGTACATAAAGTGCTTGCCACACAGCATGAGAACATGATTTCCATGCCCCAAATCCAGAAGTGACAAGACACACTTGTAATTCCTGTGATGCTGAGATGAGAGATGGAAACGGGCAGACCTCTTGGTTTTGCTGGGCAGTCAGCTTTTCATAGTGTTGAGCTACAGACCTGTAGAGATCTGTACAGAGATCCTATTTCAAACTACAAAGTGGATAGCTGCTCTGTTCCAGGATACAAGGCAGACATCTGAGGATGGCCTCTGTCCTCACCAGGCACACCTGTGCATGCCTACAATAAATACACAATAAATGGCTTATGAAATCCCCTCTCTCCTCACATACAATTTAACAAGTCTGCATTCACATCAGGTTCTCCTTCTCGATCAGCATCATAAGTTACTGTTACCAATGCCATGGGAAAAACACACACACACACACACACACACACACACACATCATTTTTATGATTATCTGGCAGAATCAAGAGGAGAAAAGAAATAGGTCAAGAGCTCACATAGTCCCATGTGTGTATAGCCGTTTGTCCCACATGAAAAAATATTCATAAAAGCAAACAGTGTGTGGAACCATCATGGTGAGTTCCAGGGATGAGTTTAACCTTCCTAATCCCTTATAGAACTGTTAGAGAGAAGGATGCCTAACAAGTTCTTCTCCTGAGCCTGGTTGGATACTTCCTGAATTTTTAAAAAAAGAGTCCATGCCTATAGGTTGCCATCTCTCAAAGGGAACTTGGCAGCTTTACTGACAGCCATGTTTCTCAGTGTGGAGGGACACTTATTTCTGGAGTCCACCCAACTCCCTCCATTATGTAAGACAGAACTACACCAGTCTGGATGCAAAAAGAAGTCCTCCAGCTGTACGTAGGAATGACCTACAGAAGAACTCCTGAAGTACCTAGAACCCATCTTCCACTTTTCCTCTCCTGATCCATCAGTTTGCCAGGATGAAGGCTCATGTGTAACATTGAAATTAGTGCACTGCAGCTACAGATATCTGTAAAGAATATATGTTGATTTGCTTGCTAAGTTCCCTTCCTCACATGTTTCTTTATCCCTCAGCCTTGCGTGTGTATATGTGTATTGTGTATATGTGTATTGTGTATATGTGTGTCATGTGTATATGAGTGTATATGTATATGTATGAGACTAGGTATGAAAGTATGGGTCTGAGAGTTATGTGTCTGAGTATATGTATGCATATGAGTATATGCATGTGTCTGTGTGCATGTGTACATGTGTGTACATGTGTACATATGTGCACATGTGTATGCATGTATATGCATGTGTATGCATGTGTATGCATGTGTATACATGTGTGCATGTGTATGCATGTGTGCATGTGTATGTATGTGTACATGTGTATGCATGTGTGCATGTGTATGCATGTGTACATGTGTATGCATGTGTACATGTGTATTCATGTGTGTATGTAAGTATGTGTGCATCTGTGCATGTTTGTGCATGCGTACATGTGTATGCATGTATATGTATGTGTATGCATGTGTATGCATGTGTGCATGTGTGTATGTGTATGAGAATGCACAAGTGGACATTAGACATCAACACTGAGTGTCTTCCTCAGGCACTCTTCACCTACATTTGGAGACAGGGCCTTTCATGGGCCTGAGACCTCATTGATTCTGCTAGAAAGGCATGTCAGTGAGCACCAGGAATCCTCCTGTCTCTACCTCCCTCTACATGGATTATAAATGTGTCACTATGCCTGACTTTTAATGAGGGTTCTAAGGATGGGGCTCAGGTCTTTGTGCTTGCTGTGCAATGGAGCCATCTTTCCAGGTCCCTTTCTCACATTTCTTAAGAATAGCAGATTCCTTTGGGAAAGTCATGCATTACCCCTACACAAAGCAAGTGCCTTGTTCTTCTAATGACCCAAACCTAAACTTTCATTACTAACATTCAGGTCCATCCTGATGTCTTAACATGGAGAAACCATTTATCAGCTGGCACAAGTCTCCCACATCCCAGGACTTTCCCATGTGGTTCCACTTTCTAACTACTGGAGGTTTAGCCATATCCATCGCACCGATTCAATTACCTGAGTTGTGCAGTGCCACCTTCTACAGGGACTATGTGACAGGCCCCTCCCAACTGCATTGCTGGCTGCTTATGTTTCACTTCTCACTGCACACATTTTCACTGGAGATACATATACACGTTATCATATATAGTGCCGAATATACATTATCATATATAGTGCTATATACACATTATCATATATAGTGCCATATATACATTATCATGCATAG
>NW_021604620.1:5544397-5626560 GCF_004785775.1 Grammomys surdaster | reverse complement strand
GTGCTGTATACACATTATCATATATAGTGCCATATATACATTATCATACATAGTGCCATATACACATTATCATATATAGTACCATATATACATTCTCATATATAACATCATATACATATTATCATATATAGTGCAATATACACATTGTCATATATAGTGTCATATACATATTATCATATAGTACAGTATTCACATTATCATATATAGTGCCATATAAACATTATCATGTGTAGTGCCATATACACATTATCATATATAGTGCATCACATTCTACAGTTATTCTGTCCTGCTGTGTTCTATCATATCCTACCATACCAGAGAGTTTTGTCATCCAAAAGAAACTCAAACATAAATACGTTTTGTGTTCTTTCAATTGCCTGGGAGATGATGAAGTAATTGCAGCTCTCAGTTGACTGAATCTTTGGTGGTTGCTTCATGGCAGTGTTAAGCCAAAGATAGGTGCTCATCCCGAGGACTGATCCTATAGATCTTTTAGGGATCTGGTGTTTGCTTTCATGATAAACCCCAACCTGATAATTTGCTCATCTTAGGCCACACCTGAGTACCATGAAATTAATCGTGGTGGTTAATGAAGATGGCAACTGTGTGGGATTAGAATCACCATGGAAACAACCTCTGGGCATGTCTGTGAGGGAGTTTATAGAGAAGGCTGGTGGAAGTGCACAGACCTATCTTATTCCCATTCTACAGCTGGGATTCTAGACAGAGAAAGGGAGAAAGTGGGCTGAGTGCCAGCATTTATTTTGTCCTGCTTTCTGGCTGCCCATGCAATGTGACCTTGGGATACTGCTGCCTTGATTTCCTTACCAAAATGGACTGTGCTCCACCACTGTGATCCAAAATAATTCCTTCTTTCCTAGGCTGCATTTTCCAAGTACCACACAACCATGAGGAAAGAAACTACTGCATAAAGTCAGTGCTTCCCAAGTCTGTGATTATGGGGAAGAGACTGATGGGCTAGTTTGAGTGGGACCTGAGACTCTCCATTTCACACAAGCTCCAGATGGTTATGAGAACCCTGACAATGAGTGACAAGGAATCATGTGACTGTAACTGCATGGTGTTTATACCTAGCTCATACAATACATGAATGCAAATCCTCTTCCTGACTCCAGATTTCCTCCTCATCCACTATGCTGTATTCCTGCAAAAGCTTGGATTTTACAACTGAGAAAACAGAGCTCACAATACCCAACAAAACATCACAGTTAGTGGGTATGTTTTCAATAGACCACAATATTTCTACTGGATTGCCAACATACCTCAGTACTTAAAAGTTTACCATATCTTAGACACTGAGATCAATTTCTCATTGAACCCAATTTTAAATGAAAACAATAAAACCACAAAATGGGCTAGAGATCACTATCACATTTCACTGACAAAGGCCCTTAAGTAAGTGACAAAATAGAGATACAACATCCTTCTGGTCATTTGAGTATCAAAGCTTGATCTGACCTAGAGCAACTTGAAGCCTTGTTCAATACATGGATACCTACAACAACCTCTTTCCTTTGTTCAAAAGACAAAGCTCCAAAATTGGTGGTCCTCCATTCCTTCTTAGCCCATGAGGCTCTTTTCTCTGGCCATCGCAGAGGGTATATATTGGTTTCATTGACTTTCATTTACATTCTAGGACATTTTACATTATTATCCAGGATTAAAAATTGTAAAGAGTTTAGATTCATGCTTTATCTAGTCGTTTCTGATTATAAAGGGAGGGATGTGGGTATGGTGGTTGGTAAAGCATCCACAAAGTCTTATGTGCTAGTTGTATTAGACAGAATTCTCTAGTGAATAAACCCAATAGAATATGTGTGTGCATCTGTGTATGTCTATGATGTAAAGAAAGTAGGTTGGTTGGATTGGTTCACTTGACTCTCCAATGATGGCTGCCTGAATGAATGCTGGAGATTCTAAGGATCTAGAAGCCCCAGAAGAAAAGAAACAAATGATGATCCTTCATCTGGACCCATAAATCCAGGTCTGAGGTATCTGACAACCTCTTCGGTTGTCCTTGGGCACTTACACTCACATGCACACGCACACACACACACACACACACACACATATACTCTCTCATACACACACTTAAAAATAAATCTTTAAAAAAAACCAAGATTAATCATTACAATGGTAATTTTCAAACAGCCATGTGGCCAGTCACATAGACACAGGGGAAGGAATATAAAAGAACTGCTTTTTTATAATATGTGTGGGGGGGGGTATTGGTGTGGGGGGGCGTATTTCACCAGTTTCCAGGCATCCCAAAACTCGCAAATTCTATGTCATTTGAATTTAGAAAGCTATGAAAGAACAGAGACCTATGATACCAGATGAATTCACTGTCAACAACATCTCCTTAAATCACTGGTTAGGGAGACACAGACTTGAGCCCAGGTATTAGGGAAGGATATGTCTTTAGTTATTCAAAGACTAAAGTGAGAAAATCCAGGTTGCCTACCCCTGCCCTTGCTGGTCAATACGGGAGGCAGCTCATCTTTGAATGACAGCTGAGCTCATGGAAGCACAAGGCACTAACTCAGCACTGACATAACACCCAGAGTGTCCACCCACCATGAGCTCTGGCATAAGCCCAGGGTACCCATCAAGAAGGGTTAGCATCTTTGATCAGTGATTGTTTTGTTGGCTTAGAAAAATTCCACCTTTCTAAAATAGCTTGTGTTTCCTTTGCTCATGGATTCGTGGCCCTGCTGCAGGTAGCCAAGTATGTTACTAAACTAGGCCAAGGACCCAGCTGGTGAAATCCTGCTTTAGCATAATTTTAAATCGGCGCGTCAACAGAACGCTGCTCTTCTGTTTAAATTACCGAACAATTAGCTGCACTCTGTGGGTACATTTCCAGGCGGAGTTCAGCCCTCGTGTGAAGCTCGTATTGTTGAGATCCTTATTGTTCTTCTGTCACACTGAGGCATAAACAGAAGTGGGCTGAAGGCAGGGCGGGGGGAGGCAGCAAAATTGAATGAAATTTTGAAAAGGACAAAAGGTTTTCTCATATTTGATTACAATGCTAAGACCACATATGACAGAGAGACAGACAGACAGACAGACACACATACAGAGAGAGAGAGAGAGAGAGAGAGAGAGAGAGAGAGAGAGAGAGAGATATTGATTCAGCCTAATCCTCTGGTGTTGCAGCCTCCTTGCAGCCTGAGGTAGAAATAACGAACCTGCAGAAGGGAGTGACAGATTTTTATCTCCGAGACACTGACCGGAATGACTCCATTAGCATTGTTCCAAATGAGAAGTTGCCCTCCCTCCATGGGGAAACAAGGAGGTGTAGGGGAGACAGGATGCACCGAGATGTCATTTCCAGTAGAAACTGGATCCTTCCCCAGATCCAAGGACAATGCTGTGCCCTCACCCTTGCGTCCTGCGGCAGCCACGCTCCGTCTATTTTTGGGCTACTTGCCTGCAACAGAGTAATAGCATCTTGAACAGGAGTCACCCTAGCCCCTCTGTGCTTTCATGGAAATCCATATTAGCTACAAACATGGGGTGTCCTGTCCCCTGTGCCATGTGTCTAGCTCCATTGGCCGGCATTCACCAGTTTCCCTTCTGGAACATTTTTCCTCTATAAGGTCAAAGCTACTATGCAGAGATCTGACTTTCTCCCAAAAAAAAAAAAAAAAAAAAATCTGATCAGTCAACCCCGCCCATGTATGTGGAGTTGGGGACAAGATGGGAGAGATGTTGGGAGAATGGGTAGAGTTGGAGTTGGTAAGAGGAAGAAAGACGAAACACAGTCACCATCCCTAGAAATTCCTAGTTAGTATGCCTCATTGAACAAAATGAAGGCCCACAAGGGGTTGAGAAGGTAGCTCTAATCACCAGCGCCCATATAAAAACTCTGGCATGGGTGGACACTTGTAATCTTGGGGCTGGAAGTAGAGAGAAAAGAATCCATGGGTTTAGTTGGCCAGCCAGCCTTGCCTAGTCAGGGAGTCCTGCAGGTCCCAGTGGGAAACCCTGTTTCCAAAAGGAAGTAGACAGAAGCTGAGGAATGACACCAATGTTTGACCTACACCCTCCACATACATGCACACACATACACAAGCAAGCACACACTTATACAAATGTGCACACACCTGCACATGCATATCAGTTTTTAAGACACACTAAATTCAGTTTTTGTCTTTATTCAGGTACCATATTTTTTAAAAAAACTGTAAATAAACTGCTGAGTCAGGGAACTTGTAGAGCAATGATTCCAAACATCCTACTCACTTATCATGGGGCTTTGCAGGAGCTCAGATGTTTTTGATGAATACTACCAAGGGGACAGCCTCTTCATTCGGCAAAATGAAGATACTAGTACTTCTCTGCTTCTAATATTTCTCTCTCCTGTTACAATTAACTGCATTAATGCCTTGCATGTTTACATTATGTCTCACGCCTTCAAAAAAGGTCAACACAGACAGCCTAATTATAATACTAACCATAACAAAAACATTTAAGGAGACTGTGTGTGTGTGTGACAAGATAAAGATTTCATATGCAATTTAGTCCCTAAGCAAGTAAGGCTTGCAGTTGATGTTCAGCCCTTGCTTGAACTGATGCCACAAAATCCAAGTTCGTTTAGAGTCTATGTGGTCTCCGGTTGCTCTTCGAGGAGCCGCACATTACCAAGCCAACCTTGGGTTATCAATGCTCTTAGTGTGTGTGGGGATTGACTGCTTGGGTACAATCAGCTAGAAAGAACATTTTAGACGTCTCCCCAAACCAGAGCAGCAGAAACTCCTGTACAGTGCCTCACTCAGCGGAGTGTTGATAGGCTGGAAGTCACACTGTGAGTAGAACAGCCTTCTGGGAGAATTATTTTTATAGGATGTTGGTCATTTAAGATGGGATTTTCGGGAGGTTGGAGAGATGTCTCTACAGTTAGACTTGCTTTTCTTAGCGAGAACCTGAATTCTGTTCCCATCACTCAAATACCTGTAACTCCAGCTCCAGGGGATCTGACACCCCAATCTGGTCTCCATGGGGATCTGAACATACGTGTCAATGAATAAAAACCTACATATAAATAAAACGGCAAAAATAGAATGTGATTTTTTATAGTTTCAACAAATATAGATATAAAATGAGATTTTTTTAAAAAAAATTAAAACAGTAACTTAAATATAAAATTCAAATGAAATTCAGACCAGTAGAATATAGCTCCAGCTCTCCGAGAGGCCACTATGGTTAACATCCTCTGTTCTTTGCCCTAAGAGCTGTTGGGAAATCCTTGGTTTCTATTCAAGTCATGACAATCTGGAAAGGGAGGGCCACTGCCCCCAAGTTGCCTTTTGTTTGTGTGATAGAAAACTGGCTAAAAACTAGTTGGGAGAGGAAAAGAATTATTTGGCTTTCATTTCTATGTTATAATCCATCATCAAGGCAAGCTAGAGCGGAAACTCAAGCAGGAACCCGGAGGCAGGACTAAAGCAGAGACCACAGAGGAGCATTGCTTCCTGGCTTGCTCTCTGTGGCTTTTCAGTTTTCTTATAAAATCCAAGACTATTGCTCAAGTGTGGCACTGCCTACAGAGGCCTAAGGCCTCCTACATCAGTTAGCAATCAAGAAAAGGATGCACAGAGCTGCTCGAAGGCCCATCTGATGACGGTAATTTCCTGACTGACTTCCCTTTTCCGGGCTATGCTCAGTTAACCATCAAGTTAGCCACCGTAGTCCTTGTCATCACTATTTCATTTGGTAAAGAACCCAACACAGCAAATGTATGCCGGGAGACAACAGACACGAGAGTCAGAGAGACTAAACACAAGAGGCACGGAGGTGCTTTCCTGGACGACAGTCTCAATTGCAGTGGTAGTCATATGAACACACACACTATTAAACTGTGCATCTAAACGTTACAGTTACTGGGCAAAAATATATGAAAATAAACTCGTTTTTAAAATCCTGTTTTCAAAGAAGAGGTCAAAAAAGGCAGTTGACTGTGAAGCCAAATACAGGAGAAATTTCATCCAACCTTGTTAGAAACAGGAGGAGCGGGCTTAGGAAACCTATGTTGTGGGTAAAAGCCCTTGCTGTGCATGCATGAGAATCAGTTTGGATCCTGAGAACCGAGGTCAAAAATACAGGTGTGATGGCTCATCCCTATAATTCCAGCACTGGACAGGTGGGGGCAGGATCCTTAGCCCGAGTTTGGGATGCCCTGTTTCAATTTTTTTTTTTAAATATGGAGAACTGAGATACAGTTCCCAGCATAAGCCCTGACACTCCAGCATACATAACCGCACAGGCACACAAGAGGAGGCCACTTGAGCAGAACCTCTGTGAGCAGGGCCATCTAAGGTGGGGCCATCATAGGCAGAGCCAAATAAGGAAAGGTTAGGGAACTCAGCAGGTGTTTGAGCAAAGATTTCTCCAAAAGGAGTGCCAAGGAGAGCTCCCCTCCTCCCCTGTGCACATGCAAGCACAGCCTTGGCCTCTTGGTCCCTGGATCATCCAAATCACACTCTCTGTCTCTTACTTCCAGGCTGCATGTCAGGGGCCTCTGCTGGTGCTTTGAATTCTAGCAGGGATTTTTCAGAGGCCCCATTAATGCAATCTGTCTTGCTCCTGGGCCTTCCCTGCTGGTGACAGCAAGGAGCTATTTTACTGCCTGAGTGTGGCTTCACCTGGGGGTTCCATACTTAAAAAGACAGACTTATTTTTATCTCCTTCAAAATCCCCACAGCTTTTCGATACAAAGGAAAGATGAGTGATAAGGCTTGGTCCCTTCTTTTGGCTAGCGGGAGCAGGGGAGTGGTGGGGGCGGATAGCTGGGAACAGAAAACCAACCTGAAATGTGTCATCATGTAGCTTTTTTCACTTTCCCTTGTTAATTTGGAAATGTGAACCTTTTTGGACGGAAGCACCCTGAAACTACACAATAAAGAGTTTTGGAAATGCTGGCATCCTCTGGAAACCAGCTGTCACTGTTGGCCGCACATAGCAATTTAAAATTATTGGCGCTTTTAAATTAAGTGCGTAAACCTGAAGGTGATCCCTACTTTGAGAACGTGGATTACGTAGCTATTTCAACTCTAACATTCTTCAATTTCCTTTGAGCAGGTCATTTTGGGGAGCGATAAGGGACACTGATGTCCCAGCATGCATTGATTTAAAACTACTGAAAATTTCCATTCATTTCTACCAGTGCTTCTGTTTGCATGAAGTCTTGCTCTGAAGGCTTAAATCAGTTCAAATCAGTCTCCACCACATGTGCCCCCAAACCCTAATATAATTTAGCAATCTGCTTTTTTGGGGTGCAAACTTAGCAATAATTTTTGGCTAAGCCAAAAAAAAAAAAAAGAACATACTAGCAAATGCATTTGCCTTTCAAAACTCACAAGGTCATTGAAGTGAGGTTTTCAGTGTCCAATGTCAAGAAGATACAGAGGCAAAGTATATATTGGTTTTTCAGAGATATTTGCTCCAGCATACAGCATTCAATTTCTCAAAAATAATATGAATTTTATCAGAATGTAATGCCTGTTGTAGAATTCTCTGTCCTTACTGCACATCACCGTGTTTTGCCACCCCTCTCCAGAAATGAAAGTGCTTTTCCTAAATTAAATATACTCTACGTGAAGCCACAGGGAAAGATAGACATGAGATAAAAGAGTGTTAAAAAGAAAGATGTTAATGGACAAATTGTCTAATATACCAGATCCCAAAATGTCATCTTATTAACTATTTTAAAAAAAGAGAGACAGAGAGAGGATTGTTCTAAAAGTATAGAAATAAATAATCACAAATTGCTCTCGAACGTAAGTGGGAGGGCTGCTTGCCAGGCCCCAGCAGGAAGAACACTGGTAAAAGGACCAATAACACATAGATAGCTAATGCCACTGGAGTCAGATCGTGTGCCCACTACAGACTCCTCGAGACACTTTGGAAACACTCCTATGACAGCATCCCATCCCTGATTTCTTACTCTCTCTTCTTAGAGAGAGTCTCTCAATGCTGGGGAGAGCATTTGCAAGGGATGCCTCAGGGCCATAGTCACAACCCCAGAACCCAGATGGAAGCAGTGTGAGCATGGTGGCCCATCTGTAATCACAGCACACCAGAGAAGGCAGTAAGGCATGCCCATAGCAAGCTGGTGGGCTACACTGGCCTGTATCTGTGAGCTCTGGGTTCCGTTGAGAGATCTTGCTTCATTAAGTTAGACTGTAAGTGAAGATACCAGGTGTCTACCTTGGGATTCTACAGCTGCATGTGCACTGCCACACATGGGTACATGCACTCTCACATGTAAGCACACATGTCGCACAACATAGATTCTCATATTCAATGCACACACATTTTGAGATCATTGTCAAGGGCTGAGGAATGAAGATGACCGGGTTCCTGTAGAAGCCGAAATGCCAGCTACTGCCAAGGGCTAGGAAACCTCAACTCCCAGAGCTTACACAGGAGTTGTCACATCTGAAGAGCTCAAGTTCTCAGTCATTGGATACTGAAAGTCTGCTTGGGATCTGCAACACTTGAAGGTTCCACCTGTGGCTGTTCACACCAGTCTGTGGCTACTGTTTACACCAGTCTGTGGCTACTGTTCACACCAGTCTGTGGCTACTGTTCACTGCAGTCAACACCAAGAGTTATAAAACTGGCAGAGATCATCATGTGAGGGCTTTCTCCCTGCTTATCCGAGATCGACGATCTCTCTCTCTCTCTCTCTCTCTCTCTCTCTCTCTCTCATTTTTAATACTTTTTTATTTTATGTGCATTGCTGTTCTGCCTACATGTATGTCTGTGTGAGGGTGTTAGATCCCCTAGAACAACTGCTATGTGGGTGCTGGGAATTGAACCTGGGTCCTTTAGCAAAGCAGCCAGTGCTCCTAACTGCTGAGCCATCTCTCCAGCCCCTTACCCGTGATTTCTAATTGGGAAGAGTTAAAATACTTCAGCCAGCTGGTGGGAAACAATAATGGCCATGCTGTAGTAAGAAAGAGTTGGCTGCTAGTGGCTGGAGAGAGATAGCTCAGAGGTTAGAAGCTCTGGCTGTGTTTTCAGAGGATTTGGATTTAATTCCCAGCACTGACATGGAATCTCACAACCCTTAGTAACTCCAACTCCCAGGGATCTGACACCATCTTCTGGCCTCTGAGAACTGCAGGGATACAGTGCATATATGTACAAGCAAAAATACCCATTAACATAAAAAAAACTTAAGAGTTGTCTATTGAAGTTCTATTGCCATAAGTCTGAAAGCTTCTCTGGGCTTCCTCACCCTAACCAGTGAACCCGGAAAACATGACATCTCTTTGGGTTGATGGCATCCTGCTTATTTGGACTCATGTACCTTCAGTCTCAGTATGTCCCTTGTGTCTCCAGAGTTAGGATCAGAACCTGTGCCCTGGGGGTCCTAACAAGCCAGTCTCAGCCACCTGTCTTTAATAATCCAATTAAAAGGGCCAACTTTATAGTGACAAGGAGAGGAAGGGAATTTATTTAACGTGACCACACTGGGAAGAGACAGTGATCTACAGTAAGGCCTGAAATCTCTCTGGGTTCCTTACTTGAGGCTTAGGTCCTGTTACTGTGGTCCTACCCACCATTTTGGGAGATCTAATTGTTTCTAAGAAGTGGTCTAAGTTTTCAAAACACCATGACATCTCTTCCTGAGAGAGAAGATACCTCTAAATGGCACGGGTATCAACCTTTCCTTTCTCTCAGTATGAGACTCCAGGGACATAGTAGTCTCTTGGGGTTCTCTGCTTCAACATTCTGATAGCTTAAGAGAGGGGTATAAGTGTCTCTTAGAATGCTTTTATTCATGCCAGGCATGTAAGATACACCTGCTTGTATGATCTTCTCCATGTGGTACCAGTCAGGGAGGAGGCCCGGTGCTCCACTGTCAAGACACTTTTCAGAGTCCCAGCTGATAGGGTGGTCATTGTAAGTTAGGAAGTGGTAGGCTAGCACTACCTCTTCCAGGGCCTGCCATGGGTTTGAAGCTTCTCTTAGCACCAAGTTCCCACACAGAGCTGAGAAATACAGACTCCCCGGTGCTCAGAAGGTCAGATCTACAGGTGTTCATGGAGCCTGAAGAGGGCGCTGTACCCTCTGGAGCTGGAGTTACAGGCTATTCTTAGCTCCCCACCTGGGAGCTGGGAACCAAACTCTAGTCCTTTGCACGAGTAGGCCGCCCTTGTTCTTGTCCACTGGGCCATCTGCCTCATTGCCACAGCTTTTTTGTAAAGCATGACTTCGTCTGATGTCCTTGATCACCGTTATAGTGAATGGTGTAAGTGTCTTTCCGATATCCTTTTATGTTAAGCTGGTTTGGGGATAAACAGAATTTATAATGGTTTAAAGAGCAATTAAAGATTAAGGCACGGGTGGTGGTTTATGAGCCAGCAAACGCATCCCGGAGAAGGCTGAAAACTCCGAGCTCCTAAGTTAACAGCAGAGAGAGCAGGCAGTATTTTTTTTAACTATACCGACAGTTTCTGCTTTCTCTGGTGTGCTTCTATTTCTAAGGTAAATAAAGGTCAAGAGATGGGTATAAAACTGCTTTTAGGATGAGCCAAGCAATGACCCAACAAGGTTACAGAACAATAAAGCTTAAGCTTTCCCAGTACAGAGAACTGAATCAGTTGACTGTGCTAGCTGCTGTCTAGACAAGGTCAAAATTCTATGTAGCAAAAAGCCTTTGCAATTCATTTAAAATTAAGAGGTTTTTTGTTTTTCAAACTTCTAAGGTCTATAACACAAAAGTACATTTTCATTTTATTTTTATTTTTATTTTCCTCCAGAACTTTATGGGCATGTGTATGTGCACACACATGCCAATTAGAAGAGGGTTTCTGTGTCTGTGTCCGTGTGTGTGTGTGTGTGTGTGTGTTCTGGTGTGCATGCACATGTATGCTTAGAAGTTGATTTTAAGCATCATTCCTTAGAAGTCATCCACGTGGTTGTTTGGTTGTTGGTTTGTTTTTGTTTTTGAGACAGGGTCTCTCTCTGGCCTGGTAGTTGGAATCAAACACAGACCCTAATGTTTACACGACAAGCATTTTATTTATTGGGCCATCTTCCAGCCCCCTCCGAGAAATATTTTATTCTGTTGTATTTTTTTATAGATAGATAGATAGATAGATAGATAGATAGATAGATAGAATCAACTGTTAAAGACTATCTCAAGGATTAAATTAGGAAGGATTACAGGAGGCTGGGAAATTGGCTCATCAGTGAGGAAGACACACTCCTCTCGTGGAGGACCCAGTGCCCACATGGTAGTTCATAACCATCTGTAACTCCAGTTCCAAGGCCTCTAATGTCCTCTTCTGACTTCAGTGGGTAATGCACACACATGGTGCACACACACTGTACACGTTCAAAAACATTCATATGTGTAAATAAAGTTAAGTAAAGGCCTTTATAAAATGAGAGAAGGATACAGAATACCTCTGTTTATCTCTGTGTAGGGTGCTCACAGAACCATGGTGGGGCGCTCTACCGAACACAAGCAGCCCCTCTTTGCTTGCATCTGCCTCCTAGGCACGGCTATTTGCTCTTCAGGGCAGTAGCTCATGTTGGGAGTAGGAAACGGTTCTCTTGGTTACTTGCCCATTCCCAACTGCACCAGGTTCTTGACTGTCACAAATAAGGGGGAGATGGTCTGTGATGAGAGCGGAGAGTACACAGCCTCTGGTGTTTTCTCTCACTTCTCTTAGAGCAATGGAAAAAGGTAGACACATATTTTAACAATATATGGAGTTGAACCATGGTAGCTCGGTTCCCCCTCCTACTCTTCAGTTCTCCACGCTGTTCCTCAAATAGACCACCCTGCCATGGAGGTCTGTCCTGCATCGTGTTAAAAATGAAGGTATTCGACACTGGAAATGTTATAATATCTGGAAATAGTGAGCTCATAACCCCATGGGGAGGCTGAAATGGAGCAGCAGGTGGCCACTTTAGCCTGGACAGGAATGCTCTCATTTCTCACAGTAACAGCCAGGTCCCAGGCAGATATTTAACAACTAGATTTTGGGAAACTAGAGCCCCAGTTGTACTGTTTGCCCACTTCAATGGTATAAATTTTCATGCTTTGATGATGTCAACCACTTTAAAATTTCCTAAAGATTTAATGGTTGGCTCTAGTCCTAGGGATTCAGCTTGGAGAGGAAAGGGTTTATTTCAACTCATTCCTCCAAATAACAATCCACCACTGTGGGAAGTCAGAGGCGGAAACCATGGAGGGATGCTGCTTACTGCCTTGTTCTTTGCTTTATATTCATCTATCTTTCTTATAAAGCCTGGACACCTCTTCCCCAGGGATAGTACTGACCACTGGATGGACTCTCTCATCAATCAAGAAAATGTCCCACAGACACAGAGATATGATGATGGCAGTTCTTCATCTGAGGCTCCATCTTCCCAGGAGCGTCAAGATGACAACCACGATCAGCCATTACACTGCTGTGGTCTAGATCAACCACAACTGCAGAAATCAACATTTCACATCTCCCCAGCATAGAAATGGACATCAGAACACTTGGTTCACACGATTATCACCCTTGGCTAATCACAAAGTCATCCAAACTCCCCACCCCTTTCATAAATGATCCTAGCCTCTTCCTGCTATGGTATTATACAATTCTATGGTACATAGCGACTTCTCAGAAAGCACCTATTCTTCTTAGATATGACATCCTAGCATTCCTGGCTGCTTTTATATCTAGAAGAGGCTGCCAGAAAGTTGGAATTCTTGTCTAGATCAGTGCGACTCTACAACCATCACAGCCCTAGCCTTGTACCATTTCAACATCTTCCTGCCTAATCCCACTATTTTAGACTCTTCTTGCTACCAACCTTTTCATATAGCCAGGTAACTACTGGGATTGCCCTCCAACAGCTGGGCAAATGAAGGCCTACAACAACAACACCCATTCTTGGCTAACCGTAGAAGCTTCCTGTGGCTTGGCCTGCCTGATCCAAACCTCTCAGGCTGGCTTTCAAACCAGTCTGCCATAAGCAAGAGCAACACTCGTAGGGTATTGTGGACTCTCATAAAGCCAGGTAGGTAGCTGAAATCCTTGTGGGTGCTCCACACTGCATCTCAATTTCCTCGTTCAGAGGAAGCAATGATAATTCTAATTCCCCTTCATCAGACTCACTGGAATTCCAAATACCAGTAAGTTATTCAGCCTGCATAATAAACCCAGAGAGAGTCCACATACTCTATTAACACGTGCTCCTGATACATCTCAAGCCCCTTGTCAAGACAGCTAACAGAAAGAGATAAAACAGCTCATTTTAACACTTACAGGGCCACTCTCAAAGCAAGCCTTCAGATATACTGGTATTTCTGGGACTCACTAAGCCTCTTTCCTTCTTGTTTATGGTATCTTTAACTTGTGTCTCTTCATGATACTAATTTCCTTAGCCCAGAGCAGCAAGTAAAGAGTACCAGTTTGGGGACCTTCCTGGATCTTAGTCATCATGTTCCAGAGTTTTGGGCTGACTCTTTAGTATCACACACTAAGGATTGAGGACAAAGTTTTTAAATGGTAGAAAGAGGGAACACACAAACACAGGATGCAGAAGACATTGTGGAATTTCCAACCCACTAATCATAGCAGAACACAGCTGCAGCAGACACTGCCCAGCATTTAGAACACTTCATGCCTTAAGCACCAACTCTGCTAGACAATTTTGTTGGCGTGCAACCTATGCTTGCTTAAGTAGGAAGCAGATACAACCAGGAAATACAGGGGAACTGACCTCCTCTAAGGTGTTTGGGTAGTGGGCAATAAGTGCCCAGATCCCCTTTCTTTGGAGGAATGCTGTGGTATACCCTTGACATTTTCCTCAGATTGTCTCCAGAGGAACATGACACCAGAGATACCTATCCACGCACGCTGTGTCAGCTTTCCTTTGCTTCCGTATAGCCTCACATTCTTCAGTTTTTAAACTCTCTTGTTTATTCTTCTTTCAAATAAATTACCTGAGCCCACATATTTTGTTCTGTTGCTGGCAAATCAAAGCTAAGACACAGATGCTTAAGAGACCAGAAGACTCAAGCCCCAGCCCTCCATTCTCATTATGGGGAGGCATCTGGGTCCTGGAAATTCTTTGTGGAATATTTTGACCCAGTAGAGGCCCTTACTGTGCACTGGGCCAGGTGTGCAGGGCAGCGATAATGTACTTACAAAAGAAGTGGAAGAGCACACACAGGACAAGAAACCCATCGGCCACCTGTGTGAGGAGCTGAACTACCCAGGGACATAATTTGGAAGAATCCAATCAACTTACATCACATCTGGAAGATCATAATCCAGGAATGCTAGCCAAAGATTCCAAGCCAGAATCTCTCATGACCAAAGGCTGCACCTGTTTGCACATGGCCCCTTCAGCTGCCATAACTGATCAGTTCCTCTCTTTATAGGTATCTGCTGGCCAGAGTAGGGAACCTGCCACCTCATGCTAACCCAGTCTTGGTCTCCCATGAAAACCTGGAAGAGCTCTGTGAAATCCTAATGGTTTCTTTTTCAGGAAAACAGAAGAAGCAGAGACATTTTACTGCTAGCCGATTGACAGAAATCCACCTGGCAGCCAGCCCATCCCAGGAAACAAAAGCAGCTTTTGTTGGCCTGCCATGATCCAGCAGGTTCTTAGTTCCATGAACCTCTTCCCATGGAGCTTTTCTGATTCCTTCAGCCAGGTGTGAAGCAGAGAGACCTGACATCATCACTAAGTGGGGCTGGCTGGCCCCAAGCCTGATGGACTCACTGTGTTGTCCTCAGCAGTGACTGCAGCAGCTTGGGAGACATTCTCTCCTTCCAAACTAGCAGCAGGAAAGAAACAATTTGGGGGGGGGGGGTGGAGACAAGGCCTGTTCCCAGGAGCAGTTCCTTCAATAGCATCTTTCCAAGAAATCAACCTTTAAAGTCTATGGGATGGCTTAGCCAGACTTGAGGTCACCTGGAAGAATCTTCAGTTACAACTTTTTATTCTCTGACACCCACTTTGGAAAATAGGTTGTTCTCATTTTACTTGGTTGCCGTAGCAAATGCCATAAGTGAAAGCAGCTTAGAGGGGAAATGATTCACTTAGCTTACACTCCAGTCCACAACCCATCATCAAGGGAAGTCAGGGCAGAAGACATGGAGGAATGCTGTATGTTGGCTCCCTCACTGGTTCATACTTAGCTAGCTTTGCTATACAACCATTTGTTATACCCACTTGTATGACCACTGTGTTATACAAGCACAAGGGAAGGTGC
The DNA here is from genome assembly GCF_004785775.1 of Grammomys surdaster. Taxonomy (NCBI): domain Eukaryota; kingdom Metazoa; phylum Chordata; class Mammalia; order Rodentia; family Muridae; genus Grammomys; species Grammomys surdaster. The sequence continues at coordinate 5,611,295 of NW_021604620.1, read as the reverse complement.
TGTCCATAGTGGGCTGGGCCTTTATATATCACTTAATACAGTTAAGACATCCTCCCCTTACTCCAGACATGCTAAACCAAGCTGATCCCAGCAATTTCTCAATTGAGGAGTCTCTTCTCAGATAACTCTGTGCCGTGTCGATTTGACAGTTAGATCTAACTAGGACACAGATAGTGAGTGCAGTATCTTATTAGAGCAATTGTTCTCAAGGTGTAGTCTCTGGGTAGATGTTATATAGTTATTTCCTTCAGATTGAAAACACTACCTTCTTTTGGAAAAAGAGAAGACCCCAGTGTTTGGGAAGTTCATGAAACTTACAAGACTCTGTCTGTCTGTCTGTCTGTCTATCCTCTATCTGTATGTCTGTATGTCTGTCTCTCTCTGTCTCTCTGTCTCTGTCTGTCATCTATCTATCATCTATCTATCTATCTATCTATCTATCATCTATCTATCTATCTACCTATCTATTCATCTTTGAAAATTGTTTGAGAGGAGAGACTCTTCAGTAGAACTGCCTACAAAGTGTACAGGGAGTTCCAGAGCTGCCATGCTGGGGTGGATTGCTCAGCAATATGGCTACCTGAATCACCCATGATCAATAAAATATAATATACATACATACAATATAATATAACCAATTATACCACAAGGCAGACCTATATAGAATCATTTCTTTGGCCTTCTTTTACCTTATTTGGAGTGAGTAGAAATGGATTCTCCCAGAAAAGATATGCAAAGGCAGGGCAGCACCTGGAAATATTTTAGAATATAAATTCTTGGTCCTTATCTGAACACTCTTGAATCAGTTTCAAGGACTGACCAAGAGGTTGGTTTTTTTTTTCCTATGTGTCTTCCTGGAAGGTCAAAAGCACTCTGAATTTTGTCATTCCATGACAGAGAGGAACAAAATCCATTTTCTGTTCCAGGCTTCAACAGTGGCTTCAGCTCCAGGAGAGTCGACTCCAAGTGCTCTAGTTTCCTTCTGTTGGGTAAAAACCTTCTGATCAAAAGCAACTTAGGGTAGTAAAAGGTGTCTTCAGCTTACACTTCCAGGTCACAGTACATCCTTGAGGGGAGTCAGGGCAAGAATTTGCTATTCCAGGCAACATTACTTCTAACCATGGAATTCACTAACAGCCAAGGAAATACAGCCAAAACAATGAAGGAATATTGATTGATGACTTGCTCAGAGGCTCATGCCCAGCTAACTTTCTTACAGGTCAGCACCATCTGCTGAGAGAATGGTTACTACCCACAGTGGACTGGCTCTCTCAAATCAGTGAACCATCGAGACAATCCCCCAGTAGACTTGTTCACAGGCCAGTCTCATTTAGGCAATTTCTCAATCAAGGTTCTCCTCTCAAGTGAGTGTAGGCTGTTTCAAGTTGACAGTTAAAGCCAACCAGGACATCTGAGAACTGTGACTGGCCCTACTTACATCCCACAGGGAAGCTATCCTGGAAACACCAACTCTTGCCCTAAAATTTTATTTACTGACTTCATGCTCTTCAAAATTTGCAATTGAAACTTCTTCTCCAAGTGTGAATGTTATATTAGCATAAGCTTCTCACAGATTGCAAATGTCACTAGCAGATGCATTTCAAAGCTGAAAACCCTCACGCCTGTCATCCCATTAGTGAATTTCTTTTACCTTAATACAAGTGCTTTTACAGGAACCCAATCAGCATTTAAAAAAAAATAAAAAACGGTTTCTAGCTTAAAACTGACAGAAAGGAGGTCTCGGAAAAGACCCTTGTCAATATGCATGTGTGGTGATCACAGGAGACTATCTCACAGAGCAACCTTCGGTGGGAGGTGGCCGTGGTTTTTGGAACATCACCATCTCTCATCTCTAACCTGCTGACCATAAGATCATTATATTTTATCTGGTTGTCAAGACTCACTGGCTCATTTCTCATCATTGTTTTCAAGGCAGCCCAGACAGCTCTGCTATCTCCAATTAGACCTTGATTTTCTGGGTCTTTACTTAGCCAGTATCTTCCTGACAAGCACTCAAACCACCTCCTCTTTAGAACTGCTCCAATCCCCATCCCAAGGAGAAACCCCTCCAACCTTCCTCCTTATTCATTGCAAAGAAATAAAATTCATGCCCAGGGAGCTTGCAGTCATGTGACAATAGAACCAGTTTCACCCGCTACTCATGGATGAACTTAGAGCAACTTCAGGAAAGGAACTGGACAGTGGACACAATGACACAGTATGTTTTAAAGATTTAATCATTTTATTAGCTACTCTTCTCAAAGCTATGTGTGCCAGAGGACCTGGCAAAGGCAAGTTGAAAGAGAAAGGGTTGATTCCGACTCATGGTTTGAGAGGATACAAGAATCAGGGCAGGAAGGGTTGATGGTAGGAAGCTCCCTGAAGAGAGGAGCTGGTGGTTAGGATTTCTACCACCACACTTCAGGAATCAGAGAAAGGGGATGCTGGCCTGAAGCTGGACTTCTCAATTTTTTCCCCTTTTATTCTGGCAATGAAATGGAGATTCCCACATTGAGGTGGATCTACCCCCTTCAGTTAATCTTCCCTGAAATATCCTCACTGACATACTCAGAGGTATGTCTCCTAGGTAACTCTAAATCCATCCACATTGACAACCTTGTTTGTAGAGTAAAAGAGAGCTTTGGGATACACAGATCATCTTAAACTCTATCTTAGTTTCCTTTCCAGCCACTCTGCTAAAATACACTGCCCAAACCAACTTGAATAGGGAAAGGGTTTACTCGGTTTACAATTCCAGGCTATGGCCCATTGTCTTAGTGAAGTTAAAGTGACAAGAGACTTGAAGCACTAGTCTCAACCACTCTCAAGATCAGAGAGAAATGAACACATGCACGCTCAGTACTCAGCTCACATTCTCTACTTTTACACAGCCCGGGACCAAAACTGGGGAATGATGCCATAGTGGGCTGGATCACTCCATATCAACAAACATAATCAAGACAATCAATCCTCCACACATAGTCCCACAAGCCAACTTTATCTAGATAATCCTTTATTGAGACTCGCTTCCCAGGTGACCCTAGATTATGTCAAGTTGATGATTAAGACTAACAGTTACAATTGCCTGTGTTCCTTGACAGCCAGCTCCTGGGACTATCACTAATAAGTGGAGAAAGACAGGAGCTGAATGTGGAGCCAGTCACCTTGCTCCTAGCCCTATTATGCCACTACCTGTAACACTAAGAAAGAAACTTAAAATCTTCAAGCTTTAGCTTACATCCATGTAAAAGAATGATATTAGCACCATCATTCTGTATGACGTTTGTATGAATATCCCATGTAATTGTCTTGCTCCTGTATCATTTAGTCAGTTCATACTAGTTAGCTGCTAGTTATCAGTATTCACTAGTATTCTGTTGACTTTATTTACTTCCTATGGCTGATGGAACCAAGATGTTTACATATAACAAATGTTGGATCGTTCAGAATTTTCTCCCAAGAAGTTGTAGTTGTAACTGAGACCAGTTCAGGATGTCAACTACTGCTGGAAGATTGACACATAAATATATGTCTCCTCATGAGTTAGAGACCATGAGGGGTTACAACACAGTATCAAGAGCAAGCCATCATGCAAGCCCTGTAGGTACTACAGTCTTAGGAAGCCACTCCCTATAATCCACAAACTTTCTTTCCACCCTTGGGTTTTTAGGAAACACCAAAGGTTTTAGAATTAACTTCCTTCTACTGCATGGAGCACTGTGCAGTGTGTGCCTTTTAGCCTCTCAGACTTGTTGTGCTCTGTATCTTCCAGGCTGTCAAGGGGATTGCTATTACCCAGGGACGTGCAGACTTGTGACTGTACCTTCAAAGATTCTTTTCTGCTTAACTGAATTACCAATTAGACAACACAAAGCATATGCATAAAATTTTTCTTATTCCTTGAGACAGAATTATCTTCCATATTGGAGAACTTGTCTTCTCCCCGTGTGTGTGTGTGTGTGTGTGTGTGTGTGTGTGTGTGTGTCTGTGTCTGTGTGTGTGTCTGTGTATGTGTCTGTGTGTGTGTCTGTGTGTGTGTTTCCTACTGCACAGGGACTTAAAGCTGGAATGCAGTTTTTGGTTTGTTTGTTTATTTGTTTGTTTTTCACCTCATGGATTATCATGAAGCACTCTTCACAATGTATATTTGATCTGATCGAAAGAGCTGATGACTTCCCTTTGGTTCATTTCCACGGATTCTGTCAGAGCCCTCTCTAAGCTACTAAGAAAGCCTGGCCATTCTGAGTGGTGGCCAGTTTTTTTTTTTTTTAATGTTTTAGTTTCAGTAAAACTGGGAAGATTTAGTGTAAAGGCTGAAAGAGGTGATGTCAGGGACTCAGCAGAGGCAATGAGCTATCACTGAGTGACCTGGGCTCTCCAACACTTCATGGTTTTGATAGAGGTCTGTCTTACTCCAGAGTTCACATCTCCTCTCAAGTGTTGTATTGATCCCCTTGGAGCCTCTTCCTCCCATTCTCATATTCCATGACAAATTGTTGGTGACTTCTCTTGCCCTGGGATGATCATCTTCAGTTATTTAGCTCAGTTTAGCCATTTTTCTATGACTAAGTGAAAGAGAGAGAGAGAGAGAGAGAGAGAGAGAGAGAGAGAGAGAGAGAGAGCGCCCTGACCCCACTTCTCTCTATTCTCTCCAGCTTGGACATAACAAGTAGGGAGTTCAGGAAATCCAGTGTCTCTCTGCAGAGTCTGCCATGTTCTTTCTTTCTTCCTTCTTCTTTACTTTTTATTTCTTCATCCTTCCCTTCCCACCCCTTCTCCTTCCCCCTCCCTCCTCTTTCCTTCTCTTCCCTTCCCTCCTTGATTCTCCCCCCCAACCTGGTAAAGTTTACTCCCTGACTTGTGCAGATCAGCTGACACTCAGCAGAACTTATCTGAATAGATGAGTCCCGCTGTGAGAGTCACTGAGAGGACACATGGATTTTCTGTTCCTTGTGAACTTATACATCACTTGTCCCCTCATACTAGAGCACAAAAACCTGTGGAAAATGCTTCATGAAGCAAAGAGACGAGTTATTTTTGTTCCCCAAAGGGAGAAGAAAGCTGGACTAATTCTGGTAGAGAAAGTGCTGGTTGGGTCAAGCTTAACAAAGGGAAAGACAAGAAAGAGCTAACGAGAGGGGCTGATTTTTCTAATGTGGAGTGCAAGGTATGTGCTCACTCTTTGTGACACTAGCAAAGTCTTCAGAAAAAGCTCCCTTGGCCATGTAGACATCTGTGCAGGAAGATTTATCAGAGATCGTATGCTCTGCATCTAGGCTGACATGAGTTGAACCAGGTATGCCTCTGCTTCAAAAGTATATTCTAAAGTTAGACTGATAAAGAGGCTATACCTGTGCTATGTGCTTATGTAAGGATGTCAGGCAAGTTCCTGAAGGAATATATGAAATGGTAGCACGTGGGGACTGTGGAGAGGGAGCTAATGATGTACTTCTTTTGAGATCATGAGGACCTGAATTCAATCTCTAGAATCTACACACAAATGCCAGATATGGTGACATGCACGTTCAATCCACGTTCTGCTGTGAGAGAAACAGGTGGATCACTGGGCCTCCATTGAATGAATCTGTGAGATCCAGGCCAGTGGGTGCCTGCCTCAAAGAGCAACATGGCAGCATCTTGAAGGGTAACAGTGAGCTTGCTCTCCGGCGTCTATATGCATACCCAGGTGTCTTCACACACACACACACACACACACACACACACACACACACTCACACACACTCAAGGTGCTATTCACATGGGATCTAGCAATTCATAGTGTGCTCCCACTGAAGAATTGAGGATTGATGATAAAGGGCCATGGGAAGAAGGAAGCCACTAGATATTTTGCTTTTGTGTCACTGTGATAAAACACCATGTGCAAAGGCAACTTAAAGAAGAGAGTTGATTTGGACTTATCTTTCCAGAGGGGTAAGAGCCCATGGTGATGAGGCAGAAGCATGGCCACAGGTAGCAAGCATGGTGGCTGGAACAGCAAGTGAAGAGTTTATACCTTCAATGGGAAGCATGAAGCAGAGAAAGAGGGAGGCAGAGACAGAGAGACAGAGAGAAAGAGAGATAGACAAAGACACAGAGAGACAGAGACAGAAAGAGCAAACTGAAAGTAGATGAAGCCCTTTACTCTCAAAGCTTTCCAGCAAGGCCACACCTCCTAACCCTCCCCAAAACAGTGCCACCAGCTAGGGATCAAGTGTTCAAGTGGCCAAGACTATGGGAGACATTTTGCATTTAAACCACCAAAACACTTCAGACCATGACACATAAAGCCAAAAATAAGGACAATCATGGTATCTTTGAATGAATATACTGAAATTAAAATTATATGAAAAGAATTCAGCATGAACGAAAGGAATAGGCAAGCAAAAGACTGGAAAATATATTTGCTGTGAATGCGCCTGACAGTATTTTAGTTTCCAGAACGTGTGATGCATCCCAACATTTCTCTTAGGAGGGCAATTTGGCATCGACTACTAAGTTGAAGAAAGTTAGCAATTCTATTTTAGCCCACCCCTCTGGAGAATCCTGACACAGAGATGGGTAAGAATATTCCATGCAGCTCTGTTTGTCATGGGCGGAGAACAGAAACCCTCCTCAGAGAATGGATAAGTAAGTAATGAAAACTTACACAGAAGAAAACTATACAATAGGTATAAAATTGAAAGCCTGCACACCAAAATATGCAGCATTTATGGATGTAAAAACATTTATTAAACTAGAGAAGCATGCATGGGAATCAAAAGCATATAGCTCATGAATAAAAGAAGGGGACAAATCACTAACTTTGGCACAAAACAAACCCACAAACCAAAAAACAAAAACCACCTTGATTTGAGGGCCAAGAAGGGACACCCAAGGGGCTCCTGGTGTTTGCATTATGATCAGCTGTAGATCTAGGCCATTTCGGGAGGTGCATACCTGTAGCCTTAACACTTGGAGGCTGAGGGAAGATGGTCACAAGTCCAAGGACAGCCTGGACTACACAGTGAGACCCTGTACTTAAAAGACTAATAAGGGAAAAAATGACCCACTTGTAAAGCCTGTAACCACTAAATTAAAAACATAATAAAAAGAAAAACGGGCTAGGGGGATGGCTTAGCCAGTAAAGAGCTTGCCATGTTAATGAGGACCTAAGTTCAGGTCCCCAGCTCCCGTATAAAAAGCCACATATGACAGGGCATGTCTGTATTCTTAGCTCTGGAGAAGCAGAGGCAGGGGGATCCCTGGAGTTTGCTGGAAAGCCAGTCTAGCTTAAGTGTCGAGGTCCTGCAAGAGACCCTGACTCAGAGAGCAACCAAGGAAGGCACTAGATGTTGACCTCTGGCCTGCCTAAGCATGTATATACACAGGCACAGGCATGTATGCACAACACCCAAGTGTGTGCACATGCATGTGCACAAACACACACACACACACAAATAATACAAAGAATTTTTTCAAAGATTCATGTAATGTTTAAATTTTCGTCTCTGTCTATCTGCATATATAAATGATATAGAGAGATAGAGGTAGAGGTAGGGGTAGAGGTAGGGGTAGAGGTAGAGGTAGAGATAGAGGTAGAGATGGAGATAGAGATAGAGATGATAGAGATATCTCATGTGCATGCAGGTGCCGTGCAGCCCAGAAGGTCCTTGGAACTGAAGTGACAGTGTCTGAGAACTGCTTGATATGGGAGCTTGGAGGCAAACTCTGATCTTCTGCAGAAGCAATCTCACCAGCCCCTTAATGTAGTTAACAGCAAGTCAAAGTGCAGATTAAGAATAAGGCTAGTGTGTACACACATACAAACACACCAGACATGCACATGCACATATGCACACATGCATACACACATACTCTCACAAATACACACACACACACCCACAAATACACATTCACATAAATACACATACACACATGCTATACATACACACACACACATATAAACATACACATACCCACCCACACACGGGCTCACAAACATGCAATCATGCACACACCCATACACAAATACACACACATACACACCCCCACACAGGCTCTCACACATGTATTCATGCATACACACACACACACAAATACACACACATACACAAGCTGCATGCACACACAAATGGACACTACCGTCTGGCATCCCCATAGCGAAATGGATTCAAATACCAGAACATGTCTTAAGTGTTTAAACTGAGTTCTCAATTCATGGAGGAAACTCTGCACATGGATCATGGTCCTGCATGAATTCAGAAGTTTCAGAACCATGGACTCCAGCATCTGTTGCTTCCCTGCTTCTTCTGGAGAAAAGAACTGAAATCAACAGTTGACTATGTCTCGGGCCACTTGGCTAGGTACCATGCGGGTGACAGAAATGCATGTACTGCCTTAGCTGCTAGATTTCTGAGTCCATCTGACAGAAGAACTGTTCTTATTTGCTTCTGTTGTTGTTATAAAACATTATGTACAAAAACAACTTTGGTGGAAAGGGTTTAGTTCATCTTATATGTCATTGTCTATCATCAGAGGAAGCCAGGGCAGGAGCTTAAGGCAGGAACCTGGAGGCAGGAACTGAAGCAGAGACCATGGACGAATCTCTTAGGCTGCTTACTGACTTGCCCTAGGCTCACATTCAGCAGCCTGTTTTATATAGCCCAGGCCTACCTGCCCCTGCGTAGCGCCCACAGGGGTCTACTATCTTCTGGATTAGTTAGCAATCAAGAAATTGTTCCAAAGACATGACCATAGGCCAATCTGATAGAGGAGGCTTTCTCAATTGATGTTTTCTCTTTCCAGGTGTTTCAAGTTGACAACCAAGATTATCTATCACAAGGCTATGTCAACTTGACATATAAACATATCACCATTGGACTACAACCTTTCCTTATCCCAGGATCTCATGTTAATATCACAATACAAAACACAGACAAGAGCATAAAGAGACATTCCTGAAATCAAATGAAACTTTATGTTACCAACAGGTAAAGGTTCAGGCCAGGGAACTAAGGACACACAGCCCAGTGAACCAATCCTAGCTTTATCTGCCTAAAAGGACATGCTCTTTTGTGTTGGAAGAAGACTGAACCTGTCTACTCTCCAACCAACAAGAGCATCCCTCTGCTGTGCTGTCTGATGCAACGCCCTATGGTGGTGAGGGGAAGGGAGGGATACAACAAGAGTCTGAACCATGAGGAGGAAAAGTGGGTCATGCTTCGGCCTCATCCTGTTCATCTTTAGAGGAATTAAATTCTCTTGAATCAGCCAGGGACTTAACCTCCTTGTAAAGAGTCTAAGATTTTTATCATAATATAAAACCTGACATAGATAGAATTGAATTTGAACCAGTGTTGTTTTTGGTTTTCCTGGAAACTCTGTCAGGCACCAGTACCCCCAAACAAATTAGTAATGTAAAAAATGTTCTTAAGTTTATAGGTCAGGATTCTTCATTTTGTTCCCTCTTACCTAAAGAGTGACTTTGGGGTACCTCTATTTTGCAAGTCCTTAGGGCTAAGACAATGAGGTCTCAGCCTTTGGGGGTATCCACTGCTACTTGAACCTTTCTTGCTCGATTTCCTATGGTCAGAAATCTACATTGCCAAAGAAATCCCAACTGTCCTTACTCCTGGAGCTTAGGGACGGGAAACTGTTCCTAGCAGCAATCACACCACCTGCTTCCCACAGACGGGATTGGTTATACCGTCTCAGTCAAGATTCAACAGATGTAGCTTGCATTTTATTTGAAACCATTTTTCAGCCTGGTCAGTGCAACATAAGAGTATGACTCACTGGGGGAGGACTTCTCCTGGGGGAAGCTCCAGGGAGGTGATTGGAATAAGAAACGTCTCCTGTAGCCCCATGCACTTGAACAGTGACGCTTGCAGGTGGACGTACACCATTAGGGTCAGGGGTGGAGGGATTATAGCCTTACTCCACTGTCTGGCCAGATTCCCGCTCTGCTGCCCTGCCCTGCCTCCCCACCATGATTGCCTCATCCTTCTGTTGTCACAAGTCAAAATAAGCCCTTCCTTCCTTAAGTTGATTGTGAGCGTGGTACTTTATTGAAGCAACAAAAAGATACCTAATAGAGGGGGTCATTGTCATTGACTTATAAGGACACATGTCAAGAGATAACATCTGCAGGACTTCACCTAGCTACTTCAGATTGACATAAAAGCTTGGATCAAGATGGATAATATCCATCAATCAAGATGATGGATATTATATATGTATTATGTATTAGATTTTTATCAATGGAATTGACGGCTTATTAGTAAGCATAATGGGTCGTCAGAGGAGAGCATTGATTTGGAGAAGAGATGGGGTTTCAGTTACTCAGCCAGGACAGACTGTAGCAGATACATTTCTACCCTCATGAAACAAGAAACAAGCAAACAAACAAACATACCAAAAAAAAAAAAAAAACTCAAGTATAGTTACCCGCCTCAGCGGTTTCCTAAATTCAATTTCCAAATAGCTCTGAAATGCTGGCTTAGAAGACTCCTGACCATTTAAAAGTAAAAATAAAACTGATTCAAAAATACACACCACCAGCAAGGGCACATTTGTCTTAAGTCAAACTTTTAAATCTGGTGAATTTTGGAGTGGGGCAAAAGAGCTAGGATTTCCTAGAGTTTATTGAACTTTGTGTCTGTTTGTGTTAGATTTCAAATGCATGGAAAAAAATCTAGGAGAGGTTTTCTTTCCTGGGGGAAGAATTTTAACTACTTAAAACTAAAAAGACTGATAAAGTACTCAACTCGTTTATTTAAAGTCAGTTTCTAGCATCAGAGTTAAGGGAGATTCAAATAATGACTTAAAAAAAGAAGCAAAAAGGGAAGAATAAAATCAAGCTACAAATAATTCATGAAAAAGAGAATATTTAGACAGAAAGTCCTAGAGGGGCAAGGTAGGGTGGTATGACAGATAACTGGAGACATTGCCCAGTTAGGGCATCGTGACAGGAAACTGGTATCAAATGTAGACTCCAAACATGAGAGCCAAGGTAAAATAAAGACTGCATGCCCCAGAGCAGGTGATACTGTCTCTACTGATGGCATTTGATGTCATGGTAACAGTTCTCTGTTCTAGCAGGTCTCCCCCTTACTATTTAATCTTCTCGGAGAACATCTATTGGTTTCATTAACTACCTGCCATTAGTATTTACAAATTCTGATGGAACACCTAACTGGAGGATGTTCTTCTTGTCTGAGAAATGCAGATGTTTAAAACAATGGAAACAGTAACCTCAAAGGTTACAGCCTCACTAGCTTCAGGAAGTGAATAGTTTGGATCTAAATTTGCCAGTGTTATTCTCGAAGACCTGCCCCCCAAATCTCTATATGCTCAAAGTTTTTTCAAATTTTCTTTGAAGCCACTTGAACATCCTGCTGTTCCCTCATTAATGAGTTAAATACATCTTTGGCACAGCAGTCAGTCACGCTTTAAATTTTTTAAAATTAGGCTTTGATATAAAGCTGGAAGAGTTCCCAAATCACTTATAAGTAATTTACAGCAGTTCGAAGAGGTACAGAAATGGTTGTCCTGTTATGATTTCTCTCCAGATACCTACAGTTTTTCTTTGGAAGCAGATATTTTCTTTCCTACATAACTGCCAGAAAGCTGAGTTTAAGATTAAATAAGTTTGTTTTGGGGACTGGAAAGATGGCTCAGTAGGTAAGAGCACTGGCTGCTCTTACAGAGGACCTGGATTTGATTTTGGTAACTCACAACAAAGTTGTAAACCCTCTTCCAGGGATCCAAAGCCCTCTTCTGGCCTGAAAGGGTAATGCAGGCACATGGTGCACATACATACACCAAAGCAAAACATTCACCTGCCCACAATAAAAATAAAGAAATCTTTAACAACACTAAAAACTGCCTTATTCAAAGTACTAGAAATTATATATAAGTGGATCCTATCTCTAACTTTTTTCCTGAAACCATACAACCTTTAGTTCCTCTGCATAGAATTTTGAAATGAAATTAGAGTAACTGTATAAATACATTTCTATCTTAAGCAAGCTAATCCGTTGTTGCTCCAGGCATTGTGTTAACACTCCTTACAGCCTCTGACCAAGACTCCTTTGCCTCAGGCTGCTCTTCCTGTAGCTTACACCCATTGGCATCCTTACCCAGAGAGCAAGGCTGTTGAGCATGGTCCTTCCCATGACAATTTTCCAGTAATGGAACGGCACACTTCTGACTTCGTTCCAACTAGGACATTTAGGGAGCAAGACAATTATCATTGCAATTTTGGAACTGATGGCAAGACTGAAGGAAAATGAACCCAAGAAGATCAGAATGTTCTAAAGCCAACATTATTCTGGCTTCAGACTAAAGCTAAGGTTATTTGGTTTCCACCACATTTTTTAATTTGGTATTTTCCTTTAAGTGTAAACCTTTGTTTATTTAATAAAAAAGGACTGAGAACCAACAACTTGAATTACATCTCTCCTGGATGAAAATAGATTGAATATTAGAATAGTAGAAAAGATGAATTGCTATTACTGGACACATGACTTACATCTGAAATCATAGCACCAGGAAACTGAAGTAGGAACATTGGCAGCTTTAGGCCACTCTGGGTTCCATAGGGAAAATGTACCTCAAAAAGGAATGAAGGAAGGAAGGAGGGAGGGAGGGAGGGAGGGAGGGAGGGAGGGAGGGAGGGAGGGAGAGAGGGAGAAACAAAGAAAAGTGTTAAGCAAAGGATAAAATTATGACAACTATGTATCAACATACCATGATAAAACATTACTTTGTATCCTAACTTCAAAGAAAGAAAAAAAAACCCAACGAAACAAAGAAACAAGGAAACAGAGAAAGAGAGAAACAAAGAAACCAAGAAGCTAATGATAAAAAGATGTGTGACCCACTCATTCAACCCCTGTATGCCCTGGGTACCCTATACACTGTTTGGAGCATACTCTAGAGGGATTGTGGCCTACTTTAAACTGTCCACGTGATGGAAAGCATACAGTTCAATAATCTAGCGTTAAATGTGGTAACACAGATCTTAAATATCACCAAGGTTCAGAAGAACAGGTAGAAAAGAACAGGGGAAGTCGTGTGGTCTAGAGGTAGATAGAATATTCCATCAGTATCATGCCACAGTTATCAAGTCAGATGGTTGGAAACAAAGATTTCTGAGGGCAGGCTGTGTCTGTCTCAGAGTTTGTATTGGAGAGTAACACAGTAACAGTATCATTTGGAGTAGGGCTCAGTCAGCATGAAGGAGACCATTCCCAACACCACTTAAACTGGCACTGGGAGGCAGAGACAGGCACATCAGGATTTCTGGGTCATCCTGGGCTACACAGCAAGTTTAAGGCCAGCCTTGGCTCAATGAAAGCTCCTCTCGGGAATTAAACTGGATAGGTGGATTGTGAATCTGGAAGGAGTTAGTGGGGAGAGTGATGGCATGCATGCGTGACATTCTTAAAGAACCATCTTAGGAACTGTGTTCAATCAGTGCTTCCTATATGCACAAGAATGTGGGGCCATCTGCTGAAGTATGGGCATATCCCTAGCAGGGCCATATCCCTAAAGAAAACTGACTGACCCTCCCTTAACAGCCATCAACTGTCAGTCTCTTTACTGAGGAGTGGGGCTTCTTGAGCCCCTCCCTGCTTCTTGCTGAAATTTTGACTGGCTTAACTTCGTGCGGGTGTTGCACACGTATTTTACAGATGTTATGCAGGTGTTTTACAGATGTTGTGCAGGCGATGTACAGGTGTTGTGCAAGTGTTATGCAGGTGTTGTGCAGTTGTTACACAGTTGTTGTACAGATTTTTTTTACAGGTCACCAAAGCTGCTACGTGTCCATGAGAACACAGGTCCTGTCATGTCCAGAAAATAGAGTTTGGCATCTACAACTTCACAAGATTTCTGTCCCCTGCTTTGAAGTATTGTTGATCCTAGTCAGCCAGAGGTTGATAGTGATCCCTTTGACCATTGACCACGAGACCCCAAGAACCCGGCCAGCCTGCCTACCATCTACCAAGTAACAACACAGCTGGAAGGCACCATCCGTGTTAAACAGAGCCTTTACCAGATAACCAGTTTTTCATGTCTTTATCTTAGCTTTCCTAGCTTCTAGCACTGTAAAAAAAAAAAAAAAGATTATTATCGTGAGTATGCCATACAGCTTCTGCTATCTTGTTATAGCTGCTTGGCCAAATTAAGAAAATGTCTTTTAAGAATAGACTGTAGAGAGCTCATTCACCACTTTCACTATGTGAAGACACAGAGAGAAGATGCCATCTATCAATCAGAAATGTGCCCTTGCCCCATCTGCTAGTTGCAACTTGATCTTGGACTTTCTGACCTCCAGAATAATGAGAAATAGCTTTTCATTGTTGAAGAGCTACTCAGCCTGTGGCGTTTTGTCAGATTAGCCCAAATGACCACAGTAGTAGAAGTACACAGTTCCTTGTGAGGCTTTCCACACACTACTCTCGTGGGTTTCCCCTTCACACCCCAACCCCATCGTGGTTCTACCCCTTCCATTTATCCTCCAGCAACATAAAACACTTCCTGTGAAGACATCTCAAACTGGAAATTTCTGTGTGGTTGTCTCTATGCCTGAATTTCTTCTCCAGTGCCATTGCAGATAATTCTCTCTTTGGCTCCTGAGGGCTCATTTACTATGTCCATTTCCTCAGAAAGCCTTTCACACAACCCACCTAAAAGTCAAATGACTTCCCACATACACTTGTCCATGATTCTGCACTGTCCACTCTCACTGCACTGTCAAGAGTTCATCCTATCCCTGCATGCTGTGAGCACACTCTTATTCCTCACTGCATGTGCACTGCCCCTTCTGTTCCTGCATCTTCATTATATGGGTAATTCTGACTGGAGCACTTGCTGGGATCTAGGGGGCACAAGAAGGCTTGTCATTGAATGAAAATTGTCTAAGTCGGGAAAAGGCTGACTGCTGAAGGCTGGAAAGCAACGAGTGTACCAGATGGGGTAGGCTGAATGGTGATTCTCCCTCAACAAAATAAAGAAAGGCATCCAGCCAAAAGTTATAAATGGGATCCTGTTAGGAAAGAAAAATATCTCTCGGCAGATTCAATTAAATTAATGGTCTTAAAATCACCCCGACCTATTCAAGCATGCCCTAGATCCAGTGATAAGTGTCCCTGTAAGAGAAATTCAAACAGAAGGAGGTACACACAGAAGAAGGTGATGCAAAGATAGAGGCACATATATGTGTACATGAGGAGTCATATGGTCCAATTAACAAGAGGGATGGCAGTAGCTCTGGGAAGCCAGGAGAGAAAGGACTAGATCTCTCTCAGAACTCCCAAGAAATCCACCCCAGACACACTCTGGTTTTGAGTTCCTGGTTTCCAACACTGAGAGGGGATGTATTTCAGGTGAATCTTACCTGACTGTAGAGATTATAGCAGTTGTTACAGCAACTATACCTGCCCCCCAAAATGTACAAGATAATAGTGACAAAACAATATCTCAGTTCATTGCTCATGTAAAGCGGTATCCAATAACTTAACCTGGGCCCCTGCTCTTTTTCCTTGCACACCCCCTTCCTAGCTGTCAGTCCCCCTCGTGATGATGTGCACACACAGATGTAGGTAGTGCTCAGTAAATACTGATTGGCAGAAAACTGTATTCTGTATGAAATCTGATGCTAACCCAAGTAGAACAAAGTGAATACTGTTAAAGAAATGTGTGATTTCACTGATTCTGAAAATGGGGGCGGGGATACCTGTCGGAAATAGGAATGAACCTTGAAGATGCAATACTAACAAGCACCAGCCAGGGTGTCAGCTGCTCTGTGGTGGTGTAAATGCAAAGACCTCTCCATTGGAGCATCTCTTTCCTTGTCCAAATCACATGGGCCTCTTCTAGCGGTTCTGTCATGTTTGCACCAATCTTCATGGTCCCATTTGCTTTCTGTTGCTGTCATAAATACCACAACAAAAACAATCCAGGCAGGAAAGGGTTTGCCTGGCTTACACTTCCAGATCTCAGTCCATCAAGGTTGGAGATAGGGGCAGAAACTGAAGCAGGATTGAAGCAGAGACCATGGGGACATGCTGCTCACTTTCTTGATCCTCATTGCTTGTTCATTTTTGTTTTTTTGTTTTTGCTTTTCCTTTCTTTAATACAACCTAGGCCCACTTGCCTAGAGGTGCTCACAAGGTGGGCTGGGCCCTCCCAGATCAATCATTAATCAAAAGTAAATCAAAACAGTATTTCACAGACATGCCTACAGGCCAATGCCAATCTGATGTATTTTCTCAAGTGAGGTTCCCTCTTCCTGATGATTCTACTTGCATCAGGTTGACACATACTAACTAGAACTCAGGGCAGAAGTTAGTAGCTGATGCGTTTAGTCACTTTAGATTTAGCCTTGAAGAAGAAAGAAAAACTTTTTTCAAAAAAAAATGGTAGACATTATAGACTGGAACTTAACATAGTAGACACTATAGTCTAGAACTTACATGGCTGACATTGTAGACCAGAACTTGCATGACAGACATTATAGACTAGAACTTACATGGTAGACATTATAAACTAGAACTTATAAAGATGGGTAAATAAAATGAGTGGAATTTTTCTACCTGTCTGGTTTGAACCTCAAGAGCCAGAAACCCCTCCTATTGAGGGATAAGGACCCTAAACTCAAGAACTTATATTTTAGAGGAAGGATTAGAAGACTAAAAAGCACCATGTAGATCTGTCATGGAAACAGCCCCAGGGGCTGGTGGGATGGCTTGGTGGACAAAGGTGCCTGCCATTAAGCTTGGTGACCTGAGTCTAATCCCCAGGACTCACAGGGTCAAAGGAGAAAACCAACTGTTCAAGGTGTTCTCTGACCTCTACATGAGCACCTTGGCTTGCAGGCACACACAGACACACAGACACACACAATTTTCACTAAATGAAACTGTTTTCTTTTCCTCCAGGGTACATGCATATTTATTTCATGACCCACCTCTTATCTTATCCAGGAAGAGGCATGATATCCCTGAGCAATGGAATCTAGAAGAATGTGAAAAGTTTCATTTCTTGCTCAGTTCCCTAATCCCTCTACTTTGGCTCTAAAACACCAATGTCCTGTTAGAATTAACTTCAACTTGACACAGCCCAGAGTTACCTGAGAAGATGAGTCTCAAGTGAAGGACTGCCCAGATCAGATTGCCTGTGGGCATGTCTATGGCGAACTGTCATAATTGTTAAATGATGTAAGATGTAGGATGTCTGTCCCACTGTGGGGAGCATCATCCCCTAGGCAGGGGTACGAGGCTGTCTAAGAAAGCTAGTCAAGCATGAACCTGGGAGCTAGCAAGCAACACTCCTCCACGGTTTGTGCTTCAGGTCCCTGCCTTGAGTTTTTCCCTGATTTCCCTCTTTTTGGACCATGGCCCTACAGTGTTAGTTGGATAAACCCTTTGCTCTCCTGAGTTTCACAACAACGGGATGCAAAGCAGGCCAACTGGCTTCTACCAAACAAAACCTCTTATGAAACAATTAGAAAAGTCAGTTGAAATATTAAGACCAAACTTACAAAGATCCCACCTGTTCAGAGAGAGAAGAGATATTTGAAGTCCCCCAACAGCTCATCAAGCAGATGGAGCTGAATGGCCATAAGGCTGCTGATGAGAAAGGCTATGCATCCTGTGGCAGTTTTATTAATGTGTGTGTCAAAGGGCAAGGTTGGAACAGTAGAGAGGAAAGTAGATGCTAGGAAACTGAGATGTGAATCAGACCTATTAACTGGGCCTGCGGGTATGATCAGGCATTCGAGATCCAGTTAGATGCAGAATTTCTGACTAGCTGTTACATCGTATTTAGAAAGATATAGAAAGGGGCAAGATCTCATAAAATATTAAAAGAAAGCTTCAAACCGACTCTAATTCTTTATCCAGAAGCTACATATCTTCCTCGAGAGAAATAAAGTATCACTCACTATATTTAACATTTATTAAACACAATGTCTGGCATTCAGTTTAGAGCTGCCAGCCATCTCAAGAGAAAGAATAAAGGGGGCAATTAGGAGAAAGAGACCCTAAGTGACCCAGAGCAATGAGGGGTAGGACCTGAAACACCTCTGCTAATAAGCTCAAGAAAATAGAGACAAGAGAATCTCAACCGGAAACTCCAGGCTCTGAATTAAAAGTAATGTCTGAGGGTAAGACTCTGAACGCTAGGATCATAACAAATTAGGCACAGTTGAAGAAAGGACTAGTAATTATAAAATTCAGTCAGAAATATATCCAGAGTCTGGAGTAGGAAGAGGATAGATGTGAGCTGGAGAACAACACATAAAGAACAACACATAAAGAATAGATATAAGTATGCAACACAGATGTGACTGAACCGCTAGAGGCGAATCTCAGAGAAATGTTGCCGCCGCTTCAGAAGAGGAAACGAATTCTTTGAGACCAATTAAAAACATTAGCCACAGGTAAAGATGCAGTATTATCTCTAAGTGAACTACCAAAATGAAAGCCACGATTAAACTAAACGAAATGAAGGAAACAGGATCTTGCAAGTTGTCAACGAATCAAAAGTTCACTATTGTTAAAGGGAACCCGGCTCCTCTGACATTGAGTCCCATGAATCTCATTTCTAGGTGTATAAAAAGGATACCAAGTACATGTCAGTGGAGGTAGATGGCTCGACTGGAGTGACCAGAGCAAGAAATGATGATGTCATCGAGCAGTGTAGTAGAAGAACCTGGATCCAAGATGCTGCACAACTGAAAATAGCTGGAAATGAAATATATTTCACAATGGGCAATTAAAGAATTCCTCATTAGGAAACTTTTTTTTTTTTAAAAAAAAGCATTAAATGTCAAAGGGACCCAGAACAATCAAATAACTTTGACGACTGAAGAAAAGGTGAAGACCATCAGTTATCAGTTGGAAGGCTGATATCAGAACCACAGTGCCTCATTCACGAAGTCGCTGTGTCCGGAGTGTGAGTGAGGATGGTCACGTGGCATCTTGTCACAGACTAGCAGATGTGGACGCTGGTCACACAGATATGATTTTCAACCAATCCCAGGGATCCAGAGGAAGAGACTAGCCTTGTTGACAGATCTCAATCTGCAAGAAAGTGAAGCTTGATACCTAATTCATACCACGACTTGTTCAAGATAGATCAGATATCCAAACAGAAGGTAAAATTTTAAAAACTAATACAATAAATTATCCTGGAGAGGTCAGGTTTGGGGTGTAAATTCACTATGCTCATACATTTCTAAAAGCGTAACTAAGCTCTATTGTCTGCTGAAATTCTAATGCAATACCCAGTAAAGCTAAGCATAGTACTATGTTCCATGCATCTTATTTCTAGATATATAAATAAGATAGAAAAGCACGTGTCACTCATGCCCGGCAGGCACAAGGAAGTCCACAGCCGTGTGAGCCGCAGAGTAGACAGCATGTTCACCGACAGAGGAATAGGAAAATGAATGGTAACACAGCTATATAGTGGAACAGTATAAAGAAAGCAACTGGCAAATGTCAGGTGAACAAAGCTCAACCACGTTACGTTGAGGCAAAGCAGTTAGACATGAAAGACTCTATGGCTCCAGTTATGTAAAATCCTAACGTGGCATCTGTCTACGATAGCCAACTGATTGGGAAAACAGGAGCCAGGTCAGAGGCAACCACAGGGCACTGGCAGTGATGAGAAGGGACCTTCTGTGTGGGTCTCCATCTTGGTGGTGATTTTATGGATGGACCTACAAATGTCTAAAAACTTATCAAACTGTCTACTTAAAAGGAGTGCTTATATGCATGCTTACATGGACACATGTATATGTACAGACACATAATACAAATACATATATGTATAATAAACATGCATATACACGTATGTTTTATATAAGGATGTATATGAATCATAGGCATGCATAGGTATATGTACTACACATACATAACAACAAAAATAAAGCGGAGGTAAAATAAAATGTATTAGAAAAATAAGTTAATAAAAACTTCAATAATAACAAAGAGATAAAACCTAATGAGTCAGAATGGTATATCTTCAAAGATGGGCTACTTGAGTATAAGAAGGGCAACTGGAGCATACAGATGTATATTATATAAGCTCTGAGCAGCTGGAACATACAGACATATATAAGCTCTGAGCAGCTGGAGCATACAGACGTATATTATATAAGCTCTGAGCAGCTGGAACATACAGACATATATTATATAAGCTCTGAGCACCTGGAGCATACATACATATATAAGCTCTGAGCAGATGGAGCATACATACATATATAAGCCCTGAGCAACTAAAGCATATATATATATATATATCTAACATATATTGTAGAA
This sequence comes from Grammomys surdaster, assembly GCF_004785775.1. Classification (NCBI taxonomy): domain Eukaryota; kingdom Metazoa; phylum Chordata; class Mammalia; order Rodentia; family Muridae; genus Grammomys; species Grammomys surdaster. Next base: position 5,590,983 of record NW_021604620.1, on the reverse strand, counting down.
TCTCTTAAAGCCATTTAAAGGAAAAAAATGAAACTACAATCAAATTTGATACAGGAAATAGAGCTGAAAATTACATTTTGTGAAACATACAGCTTCCCCCAAAGGAGAGACTTGTTTCAACTTTAGAAGAAATGAAATATCTAAACAGACTCATGTCTGTTGAGGTCAGTCAACCAGTAACTGAAAATATCTGACAAAATAATAGTACTTGGCCCTATCAATTCTTCAAAATGTTTGAACAAAGATCAGACCAACACTGATTTAAAACTTTGTGTATATGACAGGTAACCAGAGGATGAGTCTAGTCTCTGTTATGAAACACTGTAACCCTGACAGGACCCAAGACAGTGTCACTCAGCAGCCAGCCTCTCACAGACAGAACCGAGGACACGAGAGAAATCCTCTCAGCTCAGGGAACAGTACAGAAGAGAAGTTGAAACCTTAAGAGCCAGAGGACCAGGACCTTGCTGAGAGACCATGTCTCCTAGGAGTCTCAACAACATGCTCTGAACAAGGGTGACACCAGTACATGTACCGTGTTAGGGAAAGCATGTGAGACCTAACCCTATACAAGCTATGGGGAATTAAGGCCTGCTGAGAGCAGGAAAAGCAGTCTTCCCAAGGAAAAGCCCTGACAGGTTACCCAATACCAAAGAGTCCTGAAAACATACACACAGGCTAACACTCTACAGACTGTGCAGGTCATACTTATCCATTTGGACATAAAAACAATTAAAGAAAAAGAAGCTATAAACTTGAGAGACGGTAGGGAGAGGAGAATCCGGGGAGGACTGGGGGAAGAAAGAGAATCGAGAGATGATGCAGTTACATTGTAATCTCAGAACAATTTTTTAAAAAATATTCATTATTCAACTCAGCAGCAACAACCTGTCAGCATATCTGGTCACCTGGCCATGACTCCCATTCAGTACACTGACAGCACACAGGGAAAAACCAACGTGAGCCTCTAAATAGACATGGAATACATTTCTGATTTCTTTCAATGCTGATCTACATTTTTTAAAGTATTAATTATTTTTAATGATGTATATATGTGTGTTTGTGTGCATTTGAGTTCAGTTCCCAGGGAGACCAGAAGAGGGTGTCAGATCTCCTAAAACTGGAATCACAGGTGGTTACAAACTGCCAGACAGGGGTGCTGGCAAACAGAGTCCTGTGCAAGTGCAGACAGCACTTTTAATGACTGAGTCCTCTCTAGCCCTTAATTTTTCAAAAGAAAAGGAAAATAAGGACAGAAACTGCCTTACTATATTACGGGTGTCCAGCTACTAATGCAAACTGGTATTATGCAACAAACATTGTAATTCAGGGTGAAGTAGTTAAAACCCGGGCCCCAGAAACCAGGAATGAGACAAGAATTTCTTTACTCAACAGCAGACTGAAAGTCCTTTTTTGATAGAACAAAAAGGAGAGAAAGAAAATTGGTGAAGATCAAAAGAATAATTAAAATGAAATAACATAATTATATCCAATTAAACTGAGCAAATAAGGGCCAGCAAGATGGTTCAGGAGGTAAAGGTGCTTGTAACCAACCTTGACGACCTGAGTTCAATTTCCAGGACTCACAGGATGGTAGAAGATAGCAAACTCTTGCAAGCTGTCCTCTGGCCTCCACACGTGCAGTAGGGCATGGGTACCACCCCTCCCCCTCATAAATAAATAGGTAGATAGATAAGTATTGTTTTTAATCAGAGATCAACTACTAGAATTGATCATCGAATTCAACAAACTTTTTGCATATGAAGTTCAAGTCCAAAAATGAACTCTATTTAGAAGACCTGTGTTGCTGATGAGTGAGCTGTGTGTGTGATTTCATAAATCTTTCCCTTTTTTGTCTAAATTCTGAAGGAAGGCAGTGGAACACAGAGATGATAAGTTCTCTGAAAATAACAAATAACAAATGGCCCATGAGTTTAAACAGTGTGGTCCAGACAGGCCACCCTGGGGAGGTAACATTGACGCAAAAAGGGGTGCCGGTGAGGCCTCCCGATGTGGTGGTAGAATATCCTTAAACCAGGACTCATAAAAGGCAACAGGATGGTCTGAGAGGAGGAGCTGCGTGACTTATAAACTAATAACGGTCTTAGACTGAGCGCTAACCCATCAATGACAAGGCCACAGGACACTAGTGATGGGAATAGCGGCAGATAGCGAAGAAAGCATTTAGCCAACCATCCTCCTGAGCTAGCCACTGCACGGATGAGCCCTGTAAACAGAGTCCTACCAACACCCGCTCCTCAGATCTCCCAAGGCCAGAACAAGACCATGAGCCTCTGCAACCAACACTTCCCAGCCAAGACAGACTAAAGAAGACAGGTTCCCCGTGGGGCAGCTAAGAACGTCCTCCCGCATGTCTCCCGAAGCCAACCTAAGAAAGGGGGAGGGGCTATGCATGTGATGTAGCTGTGGACTCGCGTGTAGAGGCCAGAAATCAACCTTGGGCGCTGCCCCTTGGATGCCATACATCTTTCCTTTCTTTGAGACAGAGTCTCATTTTCACCCTGACTCTCCAATCAGGCTAGGCTATCTCATCAGCATAGCCCTGGGCTTACAAGCCTACACACATTTAATCTTTATTCTTCCTTCTTGTCTTCTCATGTAGGTTCCGGGGCTCAAACTTGGGTCCCCATGCTTTCACAGGAAGCTCTTTGCAAACTGAATCATCTCTCCAGCCTTAAGCGAGGATTTCAATGCAAGAATTAATGTGGACAATATAGTACGCATCACTTAAAAAGGACACGTTTACCAAGCTGATTCCCTTGCACGTGAATGCGGTTTGATCCTGAGTGGGGCCTCTGGGAAAGTGGATACACTAGCGGTTATGCTGACCCCAAATGTCAGGATCCTGGGCACTTACATGCATGTGTGAGCCACTCACCATCGAGCTTTGCTGGATGACCAGCCAGCAGGCTATTTTGAGAGCACAGCCAGTCTCCTAGACTTTGGGGAAAAGTCCTCCCAGCAGTCTGTGAAAGTCAGTGGGGATCCTCTGACATCCTCAGACACTAAGGATCTGAGCCAACCCACCGATCCTGCTGCTGGTCCTGCTCCTGCATCCAGACGGAGCGAAGCATCTCCCTCTGGCCAGCATTTCCTCTACAGAGAGAATGATGCCAACAAATTGCAAAAGGAGGTCCTGTCGCCCGCATCCAGTTCCCTAAGCACTCCTCATCGATTTACCTGTTACATTATTGTTATAAATTAATAAAGCCAGGCCCACATCCACTTACTGTAAAGGTTTCTCAGCCGCTGATTTCCTCTCAGCCTGTCTGCTACTCAACTTGCTGACTCCTCCAGATAAATGGCCTGCAATGCAAATGCAGGCCAGGCTCTTGGATTCTTATTAAGTATACAAAAGGTGTGTGATTCGTCTCAACAATGCCACATTCAAATGCCGGTCAAGCACAGATTCAAATAGGAAAGACATTCCCAATTTCTAGTTAATATTCTCGTTGCCTAATGAGTGGCTTGTTCTTTCTAATTCTGATGTCATTTACTTAATTTTCCTTAATTTCTAAAAATGTATCAAAATTTCTGATTTTCTAGATATGTGAAATATGTTGTGTTGCTATTCTTCATTATGATTTTAAATATACATTATATACACACACACATGTTGTGTGTGTGTGTGTGTGTGTGTGTGTATGCTATATGTGTGCAGGTGCCCAAGGCAGCCAGAAGATGGCATCAAACCCCTAGGGCTATAGTTGTAGGCCATAGTGTACCCCCTGAAATGGGTGCTGGGAACTGGACTCTGGACTTCTGGAAGAACAGCAAACATTTTTAACTGCTGAGACATTTCTTCCAGTCACATATATATCACCTGATACCATGCCACATAGTAGGGACTTAGCAAATGCTTCTTTAATAACTGATTTAGCCAAGGCTAGTATGACTGTCTCCAATGAGCAGCCAAGAGAACGAAGTCTTCCTTTGTATGTGGATGTCAGTTGGAGGGAGATAGCTTCTTGGTTAGGAGTGGGAATTCTTTCCATTTCCCCTCCTCAGCACTGGGACCCTGTCTGACTTGGACCCATATAAGCTCTGTGCATGCTGTCACAGTCTCTGTGCTTTTTTCTTGTTTTCTGAATTGAAAGAAAAAGAAAGAAAAGAAAGAGGTGGGAGGTAAGAGGAAATCTGAGGGAAATCAGAGGAAGGAAAACTGCCATCAGAATATAGTATATGAAAAATCCACTAGAGTTTGGGTATCTCAGCTGTCTGATAATAGACTCCAACGACAAGTCTACTTGTCAACTGCAGCTGGTCAAGCTTTCTGAAAGGCAAGTCAAGAGTTTGTTCTACTGAACTTAATGTGGTCCAGGCACTAAGGGCAAGTGTCTTGGTAGCTATCTGTAGTGGTTTGAATATGCCTAGCCCATGGAGTGGCACTATTAATTAGGATGTGTAACCTTGTTGGAAGAAGTATGTCACTGAGGGGTGAACTTTGAGACCATTCTCTTAGCTGCCTGGAAGCCAGTCTTCTCCTGGCTGCCTTATAAACAAGATGTGGAACTCTCAGCTCCTCCAGTACCATGTCTGCCTGTGTCCTTCCACGTTTCCCACCTTGATGACAATGGACTGAGCCTCTGAACTTGTAAGCTAGATCCAATTAACTGCCATCCTTTATAAGAAGAAAGAAAGAAAGAGAGAGAGAGAGAGAGAGAGAGAGAGAGAGAGAGAGAGAGAAAGAAAGAAAGAAAGGGAAAGTGTAGGAGGAGCTAAGGTGGGAGGAGTAAGGAGAGGAAGAGGAGGAGTAAGGAGAGGAAGGAGACAGAAGAGGAGGAGCTAGGAGAGAGGAGAGAAAGAGAGATGGAGGCAGATGTTCACGTGTCTGTAGCAGTCAAAGGTAGTTGGTTTATCTAGGTTGGGTATTGGGTTACACTTCTGATTGTATGAGCATCTTGTTACTGATCATTACCAAATGTATAAGCTTTTGGATAATTCAAGCATTAGAGTCTCATTTTCCTACTGGGCCCATGTGGATGGCGGGATAGTCTAGGCAATGCCCAGCCTTGCAGAGACAGCATGGAAGATTGGCAGAGCCATCTCCCATGCTGATATCTTGTGGGTGGCAGGGTTGGTGTTTCTGGCTGGCCATTTCTAGCTGCAGCGCACACGTGGCCTCTGGCCGAGAAACATGGCAGCTGAGCTAGGCAGAGCCACCACAGCATACATAATCGGCTTGACCAGAGGCCATTTTAAATAATTACTACAGAAAGAAAGAAGAAAGAAAGGAAGGAAGGAAGGAAGGAAGGAAGGAAGGAAGGAAGGAAGGAAGGAAGGAAGATGGCATCAAACCGCTGGAGCTGGAGTTGCAGGTGATTGTGAGCTAACAAGTCTGGGTTGCCTGACCGGTGAACCCCACAGATCCACCTGTCTCTACCTCACTGTAATGAGATTAGCGGCACTAGTTATGATGCCCTGATTGTTTTTTTTTTCAAAGCCAGGTTCTGGGGATTGAACACTACATCCTCTTACTCACAAAGCAAGCAATTTAATGACCGAACTACTTCCCCAGCTGACAACGACCAGCTTACAACACAATTGCAACGCGGCCATAGACAGGAAGCTGTCTCCCAAGGGAGCTGAGCAAATTTCATCTCCCATGAGATATTTGAGGGGTGTCTGGCTGAATTAACTCCTGGAGCATGGGAGACTCTGGATACAAAGAGCAGCCTATGCAAGTGTGGTTGAGGGGAGGGCACAAATGTTTGTTACTTGTTTTTAAAAACTTTATTTCAGAGTCCATGTATGAGAGTTTTGAGAAAAAAGAATTAATAAGAGATGAAGACTTCTCTCTCTCTCTCTCTCTCTCTCTCTCTCTCTCTCTCTCTCTCTCTCTCTCTCTCTTTCTCTCTCTCTCTCCCCGTCCTCTCTATATACACATACACAAACACACACACACTGCAATAGTTTTCCTTATTTAAATAACATATCTGATAATCTACAATATCAAAACACACTCTTATTTGGGGAAACAAGAGAATACTACCCGCTGTTGACAAATCTAGAGAAAGGGGAAGCGGAACATTGAATGTTTGCTATGGCCTTAAATGATGACAGGGCTGACGAAGCCTAAATCTGTGGAAAAGGCTGGTTACCTGAGTTGGTGGTGCATTCCCAAGTCGCAACCACAGCCTAACCTTCTGAAACCCATGCAAGATTTCAAAGGAAAAGCCTGGAGGCAGACAACCTGTCTTTCCTCTGTTGGCCTCTATGTAGTTGGATATGGTCCAGACACAGAATGTAAGTAATGGACTTTACTTAACGTCTACTGACTTAAATGTCAATTATACCTACAACGTGTCTTCACAAGGGCAGAGATATCTGAGTAATTGAATGGGCCTCTTAGCCTGGCCAGGTTGTCACACAGAATTGGCCATTCCAGCAACCCTATCTCTGAGTAAAAGACACCCATAGTCTCACCAACATCTGGGTTACTCAACAGCCTAGAGCCTTTTTTAGAAATGCAAATTCTTTTGGTTGGTTGGTTGGTTTTAGTTGGTTTTGTTTGTTTGTTTTTCAAATACAGTCACCTGTGGCCCAGGTAGTTCTGATTCTTAATTCCTCTGTAGTTGGAGATGAGTCCCAATTCACCACCATCCTGTGTCTACCTCCCAAGTGCTGAGACATCTGGGATGCATCTCCAAGACAGGCGTGTGTGGTGTGTGTGCGTGTGTGTGTGTGTACACATGCTCTGTGTGTGTGTATGTGTGTGTGTGTACACATGCTCTGTGTGTGTGTGCATGTGTACACATGCTGTGTGTGTGTGTGTGTGTGTGTGTGTGTGTGTGTGTGTGTGTGTAGAGGCTAGAGGTTGGCATTAGGTATCTTTCTTAGCTGCCAAACATCTTTTTTTGAGAGAGCATCTCTCACTAACCTGGAGTTCACAAATTTGGTTAGATTGACTCAGCAGCAAGTTCAAGCATTCTCCTGTCTTTACTGAACCCAACCTTTTATGTGGGTGCTAGGGTTGAGGACTCAGGTGCTCATGTTGTGTGGGGCACCCTACTGAAGGATCTATCTCCCCAGCTTCCTCTTCCTCCCCCTCCTCCCCCCCCTCCTCTTTTTTTTTCCAATACAGGGTCTCACTATATAGTCCAGGCCAGCTGTGAACTCACAATCCTTCTGCCTTGGCCTTTAGAACACTAGGGATTACAGGCATGCACCATTCTGCCACACTCAGAGATATAACTCTGTGAAATGTTCCCTGGCTTGAGTCAGACAGTCGGTGTAGGATCTGGCAATGCTCTTTCTTCACTTTACTTCTTCAGTTTTTTTCCCTCCTGTCTTTCTCGTCTGTTGTTGTTGATAATGATAGTGATGGTGATGATGATGATAACATAGGGTTTCATGTTGTAGCCCAGGCTGCCCTTGAGTTTACAGCCTTCCTTCTTTCTCAGCCTCACACATTCTGGGATAGCAAGCCTAGGCCACCCAGCTCCTTGAGGTATTTCTGCTGCATACCTCAGAGTGTGAGGATTAGGGTATGCACTTTCGAGGCTGTGAAGAACAAGTCTTAACAGGAGCTGGTCATTAATTGGCTGCTCTGTTGTGGCTTCAGTCCCTTGATGGATTTTCATGCTTAAATGGCATATTGGATAGTCCCAGCAACAGCGCCTGGTACTCTAATTTTGGAGAAACAACAAATGAGAGTACTATCGATTGTTTATAAATCTTTACTTGGGGACACAAGATAACTACTCCATTGAACTTTTCCTCCAGCACTTTAGAGGGGAACTCAGCTAAGCCAACTTCAATTTCCCAACCAAGGTCAAGAGCACCCACATCAGAATTCACCTCAAGACTCTTCGGATGGTATTGATCTCACTGTGGGGCTGTTTCTGAACAGTTGCATAACAGGCTACAGACAGCGGGTAAAAGCAGCCAGTGGGACAGTTACTGTCTGAACTCTTGCCAGAGGTTCCCAGAAGGAACCCGGTCTAGTTCCTCCAAGCCCCAAGTGAAAGCCGGATGCTGTGGTATGAAGCTGCAAGCCCAGCACTGGGACTGGGGGAGAGACATCTGGATCCCTGCAATTGCATTGTCCTGCTCAGCCAGGGATGCTGAGTGGGTGAAGTCCACATTCCATGACAGATCCTGTCTCACAAAAAGAATGTAGAAAGTGACCGAGGAAGACACCTGACTCAGACCTCTTCTCGCCACGTGTATGTGCACACACATGTACTTCTCCATACATGTGTGCACACACCTGTGAAAACACATGCATATGCCACACAGACACATGCATGCACGTAAGTGCACACACACTTCCATATCTATACACATGTATACATATATGAGCATATACGCACATACATCCTTTCTAACATACTCCATGCCATCAAACCTTCACCTCCTTAGGGAGTTCTAGCAGCTGAAGGCCCGTGTCCTACCCTACTGCCCTATCTGCCACTGTGAAATGGGAAATGAGACTATGGAATATTAAAAATAAGAAAAAGTGAGAGAGAGAGAAAGAGAGAGAGAGAGAGAGAGAGAGAGAGAGAGAGAGAGAGAGAGAGAGAAACACAGATTCAGCAAGCATGTATCATTAGCAGGAAGCGAGTTTGTCCCAGGAGCAGGGATTGGGCACTTAAGGAAATAATAAGAATGGGAAGCCTGAAAGACACAGCAGAAAGAAACACCAGCTTGCCAATTTTGCAAAGTCAATGGCATTAAGCAGTTTGATTCATAACACAAAAGAGCCTTTTTGAAAATTAGCAGACCAAAGCATGCTGCAACTCCCCAGTCAGCCTTCCGAGGGGCAAAAGAGGACAATGTTTTTTTTTTTTTTTCCAGAATTCTACTGTAGATGTGGTCCCGGCCTCGGGGCTCTGTTCTAATTTTACAGCTTCCTTTGGGATGTGTCTGTCATTCCTATTTGATGGACTTCCCCTTTCAGGTGCTTAATGACTCTTGTAGTCAACTTTCCCTTTGAATTGTAAACGAGATCCAGCTTAGAGAATTCCTCTTCATTTTCACGTGTCCTCCTAGACACGAGTAGGGCATGTGGGACCATGTTACCAGACAGACATAAGAACTGGCAAAGTTGAATGAATTCAAACCACAGGAACCTCAGAGATCTGAGACTATCAGAGTGGAGCTGCCTGTTTGCATACCTGCTCTGGAACACATAACCACAACATCCCACTGAGGACCACAGACCCTTAGTCATGTAGCATAACACCTGGAGGTCTTCTCCATGCTAATGAGGTATCTAGATAGCCCTGAGCCTTTAGCCAATGAACTTGTCTTTCTGGGTATTCCTTCCCCACAAGAGGTATTTTCATCCCCGGTTCACCTCAAATAAAGTGTATGCGTTTACATCCACCATCCATTAAACCAGTATGAACAAGCAAGGATCATCTCAGAGAGATGCTTCATTGAGGATTTCTCAGAGGAGTTGAGATGAGAAACCAATGTCTTTATTCTTCAGCTTCCTCTCTGTCAGGCCATGTAGAGACAAATCCACGGCACATCTCTGGAGGTCACATGTTGCATGGAGTGGTCTCTCCTGGTGTTATCCAGACTTCCAGAAAGTGTCACCGTTCTTTGATGTCAGACCTATGAGTATCAGTCATTATCTTCTGCTGTGTTCTGTTTACCTTGTCTGCATCTTTGCTCATAGACTCTTCATCCGACTCACCTATCGATGCATCTCTTGGGTATCACCTTCAAAGTCACTATCTCCCAGACTGGATTCCCTGTCCCTTATCCCCATGACTCTTCTCCAGCACCCTCTTTCTGAGCCTTTCTGCACTTCCTGCCTCTGTGAGTGGTCTATCACTCATCCACCAGACATATGCCGGGGCCTGGCTGTCACAGATGCTGCCCCCTCTTCCCACACCCTCTAAGACTCTCACGTCCCTCATTTCCCTTCAACCCTCGTCCAAGTCAGCATGCTTCCTTGCAGGTTTCCTGTGAAGGTCTCTTAAATGCTCCTTTGCCTTTGATATTAAGCCAGTTCAAATGATTTTTGATTTGGTTTTAAAATTATCTGTATATATGCATGTCTGTGTATGGTATGTGCACATGAGTACACATGCCTGTGGAGGCCAGAGAGTGGGTCTGAGTCCCTGGAGCTGGGTTTACAAGAGGTTGTGAGCCACCCGAAGTGAGTGCTGGGAACCAAACTTAGGTCCTCTGGAAGAGCAGTCGGTGTTCTTCACCAATAAGCTGTCTCTCAGTTTCAAAGCATTTTCCAGGAAGCTCTGATGGGGTTTATTAAATATACTTTAGAATAGATTTTTAAAGTAGGGGTTCAAGAGACAGAGAGGTACCCCAAAAGAAAGATGCACCCTACAGAATGGATATAGAGTTCTCTGAGAGAGCATCATCTCTTATTGATCCTATAAAGCAATATCATCTTCCATAAATCCAAGTGTGATTGGATTACTCCCCTGGTTATCTGTCTTCCGTTACTTCACACTGTTGCAAGGTCAAGTCTAAATGATACACTGTTAAGGTGTCTTCCAGAAGTGTCTTCCAGAAGGTTTCACAGTGGCTTCTTTCACAGTCTGATTTCTTTTTTTCAATCTCTGATACTTTATTCTACCCATCTTGGCTTTTCACTTCTGGATCTCAGTACATGTTGACCCTCTGACTAGAACACTCTACATGACTCTGCCAACCTTTTCCTACCCAGCTCACAGTTACTCACAAGTAGATTCCACTGCTCAGTTAGAACAAGGCATGTGTGTTTTGCATACACCGATGTATCCTTAGGGCCTATTGCTGTGCCTGGAACCTACCAACATGGAAGGCACTGCCCATAAGTGGTCACTGAATACTAAAAATTTGCAGAGTGTAGACCGGAAAATGCTGAAAATACAAAATCCATTCTTGACTTTGAATATTGAATGTCAAGAAAATATGAGATGTCCCTGAATTTTATATTGATTACATTTTAAAATAGTATTTTCATATTTGTTAAAGTAAATAAAATGCTTTAAAATTACCTGTATGGGTCACAATATACTTCAACTGGAAAACTCTAGTTGATAAATACTTGCTTGATAAAAACTCTAGTTGATAAATAATCCATAAAAATGAAAAACCTGTTTTCTAAATCTGGGTTCTCTTCCCACGGGAACTTTCTTCCAATCTGGGCCATATATCCTTTTTATGTTTTTTCCAAAGTATCCAGTAAATCGCTCCATAATGGCAGTTGTCAGATTGTACCAAATTACCATTTGCATGTCTGGGAAGGTAAACTTTAGTAGGTAGCTTAGACAAGATAAGCAGTGCCCAGCATTGCTCCACACGTGTGCCCAGGCTGATGTCTGATGGGTGAGCAAAGAGGCCAATGGTCACATGGAGCAGGGGGGGCATTGGGAACAATGAGATGTTGGTGATGATTTTTACTATCATTATATACCTGCTCGGCCTTAGGTCCTTCAGGGTTTTGGGGAACAGGCCCTGAGAAGAATGTGAGAGCCTACAAACATGACACAAGAGGCAGGTAGGTTGAAGATTATCCTTATTCTCTTTTGTTACCTGTAATTAAAAAAAGAAACAAACAAAACAAACAAATAAACAAAACCCTTGTATGGAACAAGCCAGAAAAACCCTGAGAGCCTTAAGAAAGGGCCATTGCTTTGGTCCCCTTCTTTATGTCCATGGAAGACACCGTGTTTTGCTTGGATGAGAATTCCTCTCTGCTCCCCGCCAGCCTCGCATGCTTGAGCACTTGATCTCCAGCTGGTGGCGCACTTTGAAGGCTGTGGAAGCTTTCGGAGGTGGAGCCTTGCTGGAAGAAGTGAGCTGATGGGCTTGGGCTGTGAGGATTTTATAGCGAGGCCCTCATTTTCCGTTCACTCTCGGCATCCTGAGCATGGGTGGGATATGAGCAGCCTGTTGCTACAAGCTCTAGCTGCCTTGATCTCCTTACTTTGTACTCTGAACTAGAAGACAGGATGAGCCTTTCTGCTTTAAATCGCTTGGTCCAAGAGTATCTCATCATAGCAAGACGAAAAGAGGCAAGCGTACTATATGACATGCTTCTTGACTGGGTCCCTGTTGACGTGAGTGCTTGTCTTAGTTAGGGTTTTACTGCTGCGAACAGACACCATGACCAGGGGAACTCGTATGAGGACAACATTTAATTGGGGCTGGTTTACAAGTTCAGAAGTTCAGTCCATTATCGTCAAGGCAAGAACATGGTAGCATCCAGGCAGGCTTGGTAGAGGAAGAGCTGAGAGTTCTATATCTTCAATGAAGGCAGCTAGGAGAAGACTTGCTCCCCTGTGGTTAGGGGGAGGGTCTCATTGCCCACTCCTACAGTGACACACTTCCTCCAACAAGGCCATACCCACTCCAACAAGGCCACACCCCCTAATAGTACCACTCCCTGGGCCAAGCATATACAAATCATCACAGTGCTGAACCTCTAAAAACACCATTTACACAGACTAGGAAGGGAAGCAACAGGAATAGGAGACAAACACATCCAGTTGTCTACAACATTGCTAACAACAGTAGCAGCCATTCGGGGAATTTCCTGAACTCTGGGCTCTGGGCTCTGGGCTCTGGGCTCTGGCCTCTGGGCTCTGGGCTCTGGGCTCTGGGCTCTGGGCTCTGGGCTCTGGGCTCTGGGCTCTGGGTACCATTCAGTACTTTATACACATTGTGTTCATGAGGTACTCCCTAGCAGGATACAATATTTCCATCTGACATTATAACTATTTCTGTTGTGATAATGAAGAAACAGAGGCTCAATTTGAGCCAGCCCTATGAAAAGCTGGCTACACAGCTGTGATTCAAAGCAGGACTACCTTGCTCAGAGCCTAATGTGGTTCACACAGTAGCATTGAAAGTGTTGATTGGGGACTGTCATGGTTGAGACTTAGGGAACCTCAGAAGCCTAGCCAAGCTGACACAGACACATGAAATAGAAAAGCTAAAACACAACACCACAGGGCTGCATTGGGGGAAACAACCAGAAGCATACACTTAAACTCAGATAGAAGCTGCCCTTGCCGGGCGAAGCCCTGACTGTATCTCTCCTGTTCGAGGTGGAATGGTTGAATGCATGACCTGGGTGAAAACCCAGCAGGGAAAGAAGAGGCTGCCGGTGCCTCAGTCATACAAGAAAACAGCAGGGAAAGGCCAGGATAAAGAAGATGAAAGTCATGTCAATGGATCATGGAGAACATCACAGGGAGAGAGAACAGAAATATCCTAATTGCTACCAGGCAGGAAAACAGGCAGAGTGAGCAGGTCTCACTGCTCCCCTGGGGACAGGAAGAGGAGCTCCAACCCAGTAGCATTTGTGGCTCTCCCCTGGATTTCATTAAATGCACCATTACAAGGGGAGTGAACTGAATTTTTTGCTAACTTAATGTTTTCTGGAAATATCTTCTCCCCTGAAAGCAAAAGAGGTTAAAATTTGTTTGAGGCTATGGAGGAAATTTTTTTTGGAATTAAAAGCTCTCAGAGGCAGAGTTCTTTCAAAAGAGGAATAGAAATAAATGCTCTCTAACTTTTTCATTATCATCCTGGAGAAAAGAAGTAGAGAGCTCACAGGGAAAGAAGCCAAGAGGATTTTAATGGCATACTCTCCTGGTGCCAGTCGAGGAGCTAAATGAAGGCTGCACATGAAGGCCACACCTTAACGGAGACCATTACTCAGAATTGCAAAAACATTCTTGTTTTTTATGTCAAGGACAAATTCTTTGAAGAGCAATATGAGACACCCATCACAACATTGGGGGTCAGGACTCACAACAGAAGTCATTTTGTTTCTGAGGTACACAGATGCACAGAGGTCTATGCAAGAAGACATGGCATGAAATGTCTTAATAATTCATTGATGTGCAGAGTCCAAATGACTGTGATACATGAGATACAGCTCAGCTGTAACTAGGTCATTTGCATCGACTTCCCATCATTCAAGGCTCAGGGAGCTTCCGAAAAGATGGGGCAGAAAGAGCAAGCAAATTGGAGGAGACAGATGAAGTTCTGGACATGGCATGGCTTTTGCATAGATCAATTCACAGTAGCTGTGGTTGTCTGCACAAGACCTACACACTACGAGCCAGTCAAAAGTCTAACATGAATTTGGAAGATGACTGGCTTCTGTTACTGTTGAAGGGAGAAGAGGTCGCTCTTCCCTGCAGAAGTGGCCACTGGCCAGCTGCTCATGCCCCAGCAACCATATACAGCTGTGCATTGGACTGACATTAACTGGACAAAGGTGGCTATTAGTAACAAAACAGGAATGCAAAGAGGACATGAAGCTAGGACAGAGATGGAGTTGGGAATTCTAGGGAGAGTTTGAAAGGAGGTAGCAGTGGATGGATCTGATCAATACACATTGTATAAATATGCAGAACTTTCAAAGAATAATAATATTGCTATTTATAAAAGAAATCTGGACAAGCAGTGGTCATCGGCAAGAGAGTAAACTAAGATGACACATCGTGCAAGGCAGCACTGTGCCTCCTTTACTCCAAATACATAAGGATATGGGGACCACGACCCTTCAACTACAGCATCCTTCTCCTCAGATCGATCCATTCACACCTTGTATTCTTCCAGAGGAATCTTGGAATAGTTAGCATTTGATAACTTAGATATTCCAAAATTCACTATAAAAAACAAAACAAAACAATGAATGACCTCATTGTATTTAATGGATTGTTCATCACAGTAAACTTTCATATGCCTATACATTTCTGAAAACACAGGTACATTTTAAAAATACACTTTTCACTATGGTGAGAGTAAAGTTAGATCATCTTTTAATGGAGGGAAGGTTTAATTTTTGTTTTTATGTCATTTTGTCCCATTTGTATTTTTGATTATGAATATGGAAAATATATAACGTATATACATAAATAAATGGGGAGGAGAGATTAAAATGGAATAGAATCTCTCTGGGACCCAAAATACAATTCCCAAGCAGAAACAGTAGTAAACCATAATCAATGCTTTAATAAATACTTTATCTCTTACGGCCAGTGAGAGTTTATCTCAAGGAGAGAGCAGAGTATTAGTATTTGTGAAGGCATTAACAAAATGCATTACATCATTAGACTAAGGAAGAAATGTTATAGAATCATTTTACCAAATGCTGAAGGGCACTGAGTAAAACAAAGAAAAAAACTCATTTAAGAGAAAAATGCTTTAAATAATATATTTGATAATGGATAAACAATAGGTATCAAAAATCATAATTGAAATTATAAAGGCATTTTATTTTTTAAAAAATATTTTAAACTTCCCATGATGTCCATTGTGCATAGAAAATAAATAATTATGTTTCAAAATCTAAGAGATTCTGACTGAAAGAGTGGTGGGAGACACCAAGTTCCGAGGAGCATGCTCTTGTGCTTTGGGTGTGGGCCATCCTCCACGAACCCATGGGTTGTTGAGACACTCATTAGAAATGTTTTTAAAGCTTTCTTGCTAGAAGAATTAGATCACAGAGGATGGGCTCCACTTCCCGTTCACCCTCTGCTACCTGACTGTGGACCAGTGTGACCAGCCACCATCCACTCCTGCCACCATGCCTTTCCCAATCAGCCTGACTGTGTCTCATCAAACTGGAAGACAAAAGAAACCCTTCCTCTCTTGAGTTACTTCTTGTTAGGTGTTTGTTCACAACAACTACAAAAAATCATTTAGCCACATGTTCAGTGCAAAATAATGATCCGAACTCATCTCCAACTGGGTAGCTTAGAAGCGAGATAATACCACAGACAGGCTTGAGACTGCTTAAATCCCTCTCAGGTACAACTCTGAGCCTCTGCATAATTTGCATTCTGTCAGCATCATATGTCAAGACATTACTGGGCATTTGCTCCTTGATCAAAGACTACTGCACTAGGCTCGGAGCTTTCAGAGCAGGAAAGGATAAAAAAAGAATGAGAACAGGAAGGCTCTCAGTAGGACATCAGATTTTGAGGTCTGGTAACACTTGAACAAGGCTGACTTCGGGGGACTGCTTGTGGCACAGGACTTTGAGTGGGCATGGAGAACAAAGCTGTTTAAAATGTTAATCTAAGCACAGAAAGATAGAGAGGAGCAGAAGTGCAGAGTCAGGAGGACAGAACAGCTTCTCCAGGAGGTGGCTGTGAGGCAGCATGGTGCTTTGGGAGGGTTCGTTTCGAAAGAGGACAGCCACAGTTCAGGGTCGGTGTGAAGTCATGGGGCCGTTTGTTCACAACAGGACCAAGAAGATAAAGACCAGACTTCCAGATTCAAGTGTGAGGGAGGCTTTTCAAACTAGACATAGGAACTTTCAAAGCAAGAAGTCTCAACAGGAAGAAAATAGTTTAATCTTGACATGTAGATACCACAATTGCCCAACAGCCCACTAGATCTTGCATTAACTATCAAGCAGCAAATAGAAATATTGAACTGAGGTCTGGTGACCCCGAGTTTAGCCCACAGCACAGCTTGTAGGAATCTGGCCATGGGTATCGATTTAGCGCTTGCTATGTACAAGGAGATAATAGCAATGACTAAGGATTACCTCTGCTTTCAGAAACATTCAACACATGATTACGATCTCAGCATTTAGGAGGCTGAGGGCAAGAGTGCTGTGAGTTTGAGCCTTACCAGTCAACCCCAAGCTAACCTGGATTACCAGAAAGACTACAGCTCCAAAAGGAAAAGGTACTAAACCAAAGTCTTTGCCAAAGAAGCGTAGATGTTAACATCATTAGCATCACCTGGGAGGTTTTTTTGATCCCAGCTTACTGGACTCCACCCCAAAGAGACAGTGGTGTGTTCTAGAAATCTGTATTACAAACAAGTCTCTAGTTGATGCTCAAATTGCTAAAGAAAGACTCTCACCTTGCAGCCTACTGACCTATGGGAGAGAGAAAAACACAAAATACTGTGAAAGCCCAGAAAACAAAAATTCTTGGGTTGGGAGTTGAAAATCAGAGTGTGAATAACATTTTGAGAAGTTCCCAAGCTTCTTGATGGACTTATAAGTCTACCACCCTCTCTCCCTGAAACTAAATGAGTCAACTGTACTTTTTGTAATAATCACGTTGAAATGTTCCTCTTACAAGATCAGATTCTGTGGTGCAGGATTCACTGTACAGCATGAGATTCTGCTCTGCTCGTGGCACAGGAGGGCCAATATAGACCACTGAAAATATTTCCCTTAGGTTTCCTGGAGAAAAATAACTCCATGGTTGCAATAGTTTCACTGTATACCACAGTTTGTAAATATTTTTTAAACAGATGTTTATCTAAAGGACTAACTGAGAAAGACTAAACATCTTATAACGCATAGGACAGAATCCCACACGCTTAGCAAGGAATCATGTCACTTACAGCATCAACAGTGCTGAGGTTGAAAGAGGGAGACATTAACTCCAACCTACTGCAGCAGACTCTCCAGAGATTTGGGATTGGGAGATGAAGACTTTTGTTCAACATAAAAACAAATCTCATTCGTTTTGATCGGCACACAAGTTGAATGCAAGGCACATATCGACTCTACTGGGCCAAAGTCATCAATACACTAACTATACAGTTAAATAGTTTAGTTACTGAATATTAAGAAATGATTAAAATATTCACAATTCATCTTTAGACATTTCCAAGCTAGTAAGTACTACTTAGAACCAGTTTAATTTATTAATTTTTACGATCATGTGGTTTGTTTGTATAAGATTTAATATCCTGTAACTTTGCTTTTGATCTTTTGCATGGCATCAGATCCTAGTTATTTAGTTGGAATATATAAAAGTTTTCTAATTTCAGACCTTACTTAGCTAAAACATGACAGTGGGAAAACTTGCCAAAGGAATGTGCCTTCTGTTTTGGATGAAAATCAGAAGTGCCTTCTTGCATCAACCACAGAGATGGTTGAAGTAGGAGACAACATAAAACCATGGTTTTGTAGTCCAGATAAATTTTCTTTTGTATATTAAATATCTTTAGAAAATTGGAAATATTTTCCAAAACAGTTTTCATGCTGGCTTATTCAATGCAAGCTATAACCTGGAGGCAGTGTTAAACCTTAAAAATTAGACTATTGCTGTCTTTTCAAGGTGTTAGCTACTTCTCTCAGCCCTGTAACAAGATATTTGACAAGAAGAAAATTCTTCTGGATCTTCATCAGAGGTCAGATTCCAGCATGGCTAGAAAGGTATGGAGGTCTGGCCATTTATCTCACATTTGAGTGGAGTAGGAAACATGAAGGCTGGTACTCAACTGGCTTTATTGTTTTGTCCAAGTCCCCAGCCCATGGGATGATGCCACCTACTTCCAGGATGGGTTGACCCCACTATTTAAAACCTCTCAACAAACAGCCCCACAGACACATGCAGAGGTGTGTCTCCTAGGTAAGTCCAAATCCAGTCAGGTTGACAATAAAGATGAACCATGGGTAGCATAATATAACTATCCTAATGTCTAAAAAAACAAACAAGCAAACAAAATTTGACACATCTTTCAAGACTAGGACAGCCAATAGAGGTCCAAATTGCCTCCCGAATATGGTGACATCTAATGTTCTAAGTAATCTGTCTTAGAGTAACATACAACACAGGTGCTCTTACTCGTGCACATGCTTTGCCATTTGTGTACTGTAAATAGAATCCTCTAAACCTGGGACTCCATTGACACAAACTTTATTTGCAGCTACTCAGCATCCTCCTCAGAGATATCGGAGATGGGATGACTGTCGAGCATGTTTTCACAAGGCATCATCCCAAAGACTATATTTACTTGGTAAGCACCAGAGAATGTTTACGTGTGTCTGGTTGGCTCCTTCTCTCCAATAATCTTTACTATATAATTTATTTTTGTTTGACAATGGAATTTATTAACACCGGCATTCTGTCTAGATGGTGAGCATCTCTTTTATGGCCCTACAGGATTTTCTGTGTGTGGTTCTCTTAGCGTCTTAGTGAGAGATCTGAGGAATGGTTTCTTCTAATCCCTGACCATCTGTCCACACTACATTCTGAGAACCTCTTCATGGCAGCCTTCCTGTGGTCATGAAACATCAAGGGAGAACTGAGAAATTTATTCAAGCTTCTCCACTTTGGTAAGTCAGGCCCCATCCTCTTCCCTCCCCTTGCCCTGCCAACTGCACCGCTGACCTGCATTGCTATAGGCTTGCCACTTTCTTTTGCCTGTGGAGACCTGATTAATGAATTACCAAACTCACAGTAAGTCATTCCACAAGCTCCTCTGATGTTCTTTAAATAGTGTGAAGTGCTGTTTTTAGACGATTTTCTTTATTATGGTAAGAAAAAAATCCTCATCTTGTACTGGGTCTTGAACTAGGATACTTAGATAATTTTGGCCTTAGGAACAGATGGTTACTCCATACAAGAAAGACTGAAAGCACCTAACATACAGCAGGTGGCAGATCTGAATAGATCAGAATGGCTAAAAGGCCCCTGTTCTCAACACACTCCATTTAGAACCCCAGGATGGCAGAAGGCGCAGTGAGTCACCTGCTTTCTTATGACAGAATACAGTAGTCCATCTAGTTACAAGTTTGTTTTTTTTTTTTTTTCATGGACTGAATGAAATATGAATGCAAGGGCAGGAAGTATGTCTTGCGTATCCTCTCAAGGCCTTCAACAGTGCCTAGCACATGGAAAGCATTTGACTGATCGAATGACTACATGAACAAACACTAGTTTCACCCTGATTTATGTGGCTCATATCCCCTGCCTTGCTCTGCTTCACATTGATTTTTACATTAAAGGACTATCAAGAGAAATGTCCAATTAGAACATTATGACAATTCTGCTAATGGTGTTCTTAGGAGAATGCAGACATGTGTCCTTATAGCTCAGAACAGGAAAACAGCAGAGAGTTAAGATGCAATAAAGTGGAAACCTTTACCTTGCACAATAACAAGTAAGATTTATGCAAGAATACCAAAGAACATTCCAGAGTTTCCAGAACCTACTTGTCTAATAAGACCAAATGAAGAGGGTCCAATATGTATCTCAGGACTTCTCAAAAACTACTTGGGTTTCTTAATAATGGAGAAGGGAGACAAAGGGACTTAGAAAATATTACTGAGCTTCAGAACAAAAGTATAAATGCTAGGCAACTCCTAGAAAAATAAAAAAACAAAGCACTTGGCAAATGCCAAGTATTCTAGCAATGCTGAGCAGAGTTCTGCCTTCCGACAGAGCCAAAGACTATTAAACAGTAACAACTGAGGACTTGCTCTGCCCAACAGGATAAGCAATGGCTCCAAGTGCCTTGGAGGCTCACACGTGGCTTCAGAAGACAGAGCAACCCCCAACCTTGATGCATGCCTAGTTCTCAATCTCATCTTTGATCTTTTCCTTTCTTCCTTCCCCCGTCTGTCTTCTAACCTCATGATCTTCAACATATGAAAAAGAAATCATGCACAGTGAAGACAGCATATCAAATTGAAGTAAGATGCTGAGCAAAGCTTTAAAGTGTCCTCCCTTTTTTATTTTTGTTTATCATTATTATTTATCATCACTATTATTGTGTGCACGATGCGTACTTGTGTGGGCGTGCACTCCTCCGCATGTGCATGGAGGATAAAGGATGACTTTGTGGAGCTGGTTCTGTCCGCCCGCCTTTAAGTGGGTTCTAAAGAGCACCCTCGGGTCTTCCCACTTGCACAGCAGGCACTTTAACTCACTGAGGTGGCTCCGTAGCCCCTTTTCTCATTTAGTAGTGGAACATTTATTTTAAAGATACATATTATTATTGTTACATGATTGTGTGTTGTGCGGAGGTTGTGAGTACACGCATGTGGGAGTCTACAGATGCAGGAGATGTTCTGTCTTCTGGAGCTGGATTTACAGGCTGCTGTGAACCACCATGTACGTGCTCAAAACTAAACTCAGATCTTCTGAGTGTTTGTAACCGCTGAACCATCTCTCCAGCCCCACAGAACACCTCTTAAAGCAGGCTTAAGTAACTTGAAACCAAATTGCTTCCAAGTATGCCAGCATAAGGCCCTGTGGGAGATGGATGGTTTCAGCAGCCCAATACATAGTCCAAGGGCATCATCTCACTTTGTAATGTGACTTACTAGACTGTCCCATAAAGAAGAGAAGTCTATCTCCTCATTCCACTACTTTGGACAGACTTTTCATCAAAAGTATGAGACAAAATGACAGTGTCTCAGATCTGAAGCTCAAAGCAAATGTGCCTCAGAATCTGCACCACTGTGAAATAATAAGCCTTGGTTAGTTAAGTGACACTGAGAAATTGTGTGAAGAAGATGCACAGCATCTTAGTTAAATCCCAAGTCAGTGGTAAGTGAATGCCCAACCAACTTCTGAAGAAAATGATGGATCCAGACCAGTTGGGTCCTGGGCTTGACCTAATACACAACTTGTTCCAAGACACATGAGCTACTTCATCAGAGATGAAAGGAACTCTCCAGCTGAACCACAGACTTGTGAGCAACAATAAATATCTCTTGATCTTAGAGTAGTTTCTATCCGAGGTGGACGTCATCTTTTCTTATTCAGCACTTGATTAACCAGGCACTGAGAACTTCCATGGAGTTCACAGATATCAGAACCCTGGACACCCGCTCTGCACCCATCACTTTACAATGGATTCTTGAAAGGTTGACTATTGGTTGTAATGAGTAAAGGCCATCTGCCTATTAGAATGGTCCCTTGTTTTACAATGACCACAATAACTAGTTATAAGTCATGGCACCTCCAACATTCTTAGGTGACAGTTCAATCATCTGTCCTGCATCACATGATATTTGTGAGTCACCACCTCAGCAACCCTCTGTAATAAAGCTTCCCTACTCCTCACAGTTACTAAATAATTTAAAGACTCGATCAGAGAAATTAATTAAGAGAAGGAAATAACTCCATAAAAATAGATGAAAGAAAGTAAAAATGTCTCTGTTTGCAGATGATAGAACTTACAAAACAAAACACAAACTTCACTCCTCCAAATGTTTGTAAAAACGAATGAATGCATTTAGCAAAGTATCAGGATGCAAAACCAACATACAAACCCAGCAGATTGATATATACACAAAAGGAATTTGATAAAAAAAGAAATGAAAGTAATCTCATTCAAAATAGATACAAAAGTTCCTAGGAACAAACTTAATCTGTGTATAAAATTAATCAATGTATTGAAAGACCTCTACTAAGAATCAGTTCCTTGCTTGGTCATCATCAAGGAAGATTCCTCCTGCAATAGATGAGAACAAACATGGAGAGTAGTAAGCCACAATTACAAAGAATGAAAGACCTTGAAACACTGAGTCCTAAGTCAGATGTCTCCCCTGAATCCATTCCCTTGGGGAACCCAGAGGAGGAGGAGGAGGAGGAGGAGGAGGAGGAGGAGGAGGAGGAGGAGCTAGAAAGATTGTAAGAGCCAAAGAAGATGGAGGAAAACAAGAGGAAAGGCCTTCAAAGCACATACGAACTCACAGAAACTGTGGTAGCATGCACAGGGCCTGCACCTGTCTAAGCTAGATTGGGTCCCATCACCAAGAAGGGAAGTAGACACAACACCCATTTTTAACCCAGAAGCTATCTATAATTGATAACTTCTGGCAAATGAAAACTTAGATTTCTCTAATAGAGTCCCACTAGGTATATGAACTTCTCTTAAGGCCAGGACTCCATGTCCAGCCAATTCATGACCAACACAAAGGGACTCATTGGCACTGTTTGGAGGTTATTTGTCTCATAATGCTTTGTTGGGCTCTTCTTTCTTTTTAATCATACCGGTTGCTTGCATATATATTATGGTTTCCAGTTTTGTATTTTTATGGGCTTCCTGTGTGTGAGAACCTGTGTCTGTGCATCTACATGTGTTTCCTGTGCTTTTTTTTTGACTCCTTTGCTTCCATTTGTTTGGTTTGACTCCCTATTATTTGTCATTGTTAATTTTTAGATTCCCATGTTCTAATGAGAAAGGGAAAGAAAGGCTGTGGGCTTGAGTTGGCAGGAAAATGGGGACGAGGATCTAGGAGAAGTTGAAGGAAGACAAAAATGTAATTTGACTATATTGCTTAAAAATTTATTTTTGAATTAAAATAACTTTAAGACACCAGTGAAAGTTATTAAAGACACACATAAAAACTTGAAAGACCCTGAATTCATAACTTTGAATTAGTATTGACAAACTCTTTCTACTATCCAAAGTGGCCTACAGACTCAGTGTAATTCCCAACGAAATGCCATTGATATTTTTCACATAACTGGGGAAAATTATCCACCAAATCATGTAAGTTGAGAAGAACACAAATAGCCTACTCAGCATTGGTTAAAAAGAACCAAGTTGTGTCTTGAGAGATGGCACAAGGTGAAAGAAAGGAAAGAAAAGAAAGCAGAATTGTGGCACAGGCATGGGGACCTGAGTTTGAGTCACTATAACCTAGATAAAAAACCTTGACATGACCATGTTCATGGTAATAACCCTGATCTCATGAGGACCAGAAACAGGGGGATCACTGGGACGTGCTGGCTGCTAGACTAACTTCAGTTTCAGTTAGAGACTCTGTCTCAGGGAGTAAGAGGACACATGGGGAGTGATAGAGCAGGACACATGATGTTGTATGTTATGGATTTTGACATAAAAACAGAATCCAAAAACAAGAACAAAAACAAAATCAGAAGAGATGTCATGAGTAAATCCATATATATTCAGGCAGCTGATGCTCAGAAAATTATATGCATTAGAAATGACATCTTCAAAATACAGTGTGGAGAAAACTAGATGTACCAAGTCTTAGAAAAGATATAGGCATTTAGATACAAGTAGCACATAGAACTACAAACAGATAGAACACAGAGTTCACAACATTTGCTACATATTATAACAAATTCATCAACAATATAGGACAAATAATAATGTTGGAAGCTTGAAAGAGAAATAGAATTTCACTCATGAAGGCAAATCACTCATAAAGGCAAATCTATCAGAAAAACACCAAATTTCCCACTGTAAACCCTAAAGACCAAGGAGTCGAAATTCTGTATTCACAAACAAGAAAGAAAATTACTGATATTCTGTATAGCTGTACCCAGAAATAACATTCAGAATATAAGCAAAATAAAGATCTTCCAAAAATACCATCAACTAAAATATCCATGACCATCAAACTAAGACTAAATAAAGGAATCCTACATACAAGGAGAAATATAAACACATCTGCCAGAAACAAGCAAGAAAATAAACTCTATTTGAAAGAAAGAAAAGCAAATAAGAATCAGAAAATAAATATTTAAAAAACAATCCAGTGACCAGAAGCCTTTAATACTTTTATATTATTACCCTAAATATAAATAGTCTTAATTTTCCAATTAAAACTAACAGGTTTCCTGACCGCATCAAAGTACAAGACTCAACTATTTGCTGCTCACAAGAAACCCACTGTTCTGGCAACAAGCTTCCTCAGGAGTGAAGGGATAGAAAAATGTTATTCCAAGTAAATGCTATCTATAAACAAGCATCAGCGATATACCCTCACATCCAGCAAGCAGACAACAACCTCACTATCGGAACACAGTTCAGGAATGGAGTCATGTAAAGAGAATTCAGAGTGTCTGTGAGAACACTCCAGGAAAGCAAAGCAAGAGTCTTGTGACCTCAGATTGTTCTTGGATGGTGTTTTTGTGCCCTGCCCAGGTGTAGCAGGTAAGAGTGGGTTTATTTCAAATTATTCATTGCAACTGGCTATTGTTATTTGTTCATATGCTTCTATGGAAAATATGTTTTTGCCACATGCAGCTTGTCCTTGTGACTGTATACAGCTGAACACATGAGAAATTTACTCACGTGACCTTTCTTAACATTCAGAGTGTAAATTCTCTGAGGCTCTGAATAAACTTGGCTATTGCATGAGACTTTAGTCTGCCTCATTTATTGGCTCCATTTTCCCAGGTTCCACCATTTCTAGAACAGTGACACCCATCTTTGATCATAACAAACAGAAGGCCAGTGCATACTGACTATAAGTGCACATGCCTTGGAGAACAGTGCAGTCAATTCCATAAAACAAACATTACTAGACATGAAGGAACAGATAGACCTTGATGCAGACTTCAACAATGTGTAAATCATTTGGACAAAAAATTTAAACCATATACACATCATCAAAGTTAAACCATACTGGAATTTTCCCACCTTCTAGTTAGTTCTTAAAGTGCCAGGACATATAATGCATGGACATTGAGGAGGAAAGTCATTAATGGCCTTACCCAGCTATGAAAGCTACAAACTATAATCACTATGTATTAATACAAATAAGAGACTTGAGAATGAAGAGATTTCTCAGTTGATACAATGCTTGCCACATATTCAAGAGAACCAAAGTTAGATACTCAGCGCCCATACGGTAAACGCCTGTAATCCCAGTTCTGGGGAGGCAGAGGCAGGAGGCTCCTAGGGCCTTGATGGCCAGCCATTCAGGTTAAATTGAGATCACCAGTTTCAATAAGAAACTCTGTGTCAAACAAGGTAGAGATCAACTGAGGAAGAAAAATCATCTTGACCTCTGACCTCAACATACACATATATCTATATACACACAATACAATAAAACTCATTCAGGCAGTCATCCTTGTTACTCATGGCAGGAAGTGTGACTTAAGTAAAACTACACTAATACTCTGCAGAGAAACAGAGTTCTTAGAGCGTGCACATATGCATAGGCACACACAGAAGATCTTCATTCTTTTTGTATTGGAAATGTTTGCCAGGATCCACCCTTAGCAATTGATTAGAATTTCTATACAGAAAAAATATCAACAAAAATAGAATATGTGAGCAACATTAGCAGTATGTGTTTTGCACAGACAGGTTACTTAGTTCACACAACAGAATGAATATTCTTTCAGTAATATTGGGAACAATTATTTTGAAAGTATATATTTGCATCATCTAAGACTTAAGAATCTGTATCAGAGATAGCATGACTTCTGACCATAAAATAGTGAAATTAGAACTCAGTGATACTGGAAAATCTCTTTAAAAAAAAGAAAAAAAAAACAAAAAGAAAAAGAAAATTAAACAGCTTACTTTGAAAGAATCTGTGGTTCAGAGGAAGTCTCAAACTGTTTACAGCTAAGTGAAAATTAAAACATGATATTAAACTTTACAAGAGAACCAAAGCAGTGCTGAGAGAGAGAGAGTTATAGCATTCCCAGCTCATGTAGAAACGAGGATAATTCTGGAATCTAACCTCATTTCAGCTAGCAGCATCTACTGTAAGAATCTAAAAAATAGAGAAAATGGAGTAGCGAAATGGCAAAGCAGTTAAAGCATTTGCTGCTCTTCCAGAGGACCTGAGTTCAGCTCACAAACCTGTATTGGAGGCTCACAACTGCTTTTAACTCCAGCTCTTAAGTCTTGGAACCACTCTTCTGGCCTCTGTGGGCACCCATAGTCATGTGACATTCACACAGAAACTCATGTGCATACATAAAAATTAAAATTATTTTCTAAGAAATTAGAAAAAGGTGACATAATATAGACAAAGAAAAAAGGAAAAGGCAATAGAAAGCATCTCAATATCATTCCTCGTGACAAAAAAAATTAAAGCAGATGATATAATATTGTATGGAAGAGATCTCAAAAGTTCCATCAGACAGCTTTTAGAGAAGATCAACATTTTCAGAATGGAGGCGGGATTTAAGAGCAACCTACAGCAAGCATGCTGAGAAAGAGACTATGGAAATGGTCCAATCCACAACAGTCTCAAAGAGAAAAATATCTAGGACCAAACAGTAAAGAGAGCCAAAGACGTTTAGGAAGGAAACTTCACATCTCTGGAGAGAGAAATCAAGGAAGACACTAAGCAGTAGGAAGATATCACGTGCTCATGGGTGGGTGGGGTCCATAGTGTGACATGTACACCCTGCTAAAAGCAACTCACAGACTCACCAAGTCCCAGTCAAACTTTACAAATAAACTGTTAATATGAGTCACGGAAATAAAAAAAGAGAGCAGTAGCCATCATGAATTTCAAGGACAAAGCTGTTGGTATGGCTTCACCTGCAAGGTAGAAGGAGAGATTACAATCTGTTATCATTGATTCAACAATTAGAAGAAATGGCAAAAATTGCTTAAGAATCACAATCTATCAAAATTTAACCAAATGGACAATCTGGATAGGTCTGTAGCCATAGAAGAAATTGAGTTTGTAATTGAAACCTCTTCAGAAAATGACATCTCCAGACTCTGAGGGTTTCACTAGAAATTCTACCAAACAGTTATAGACAGGTTTACAGAGATTGTGGTTCATTATCTCTTCCAGGAAGCAGAGGAAAAAAGAACAATTCTCGATCATTTTATGATGCTGGTATTATTGGATTCTAAAACCAGGATAAAATGAAAGGAAGCAGTCTGGAGACAAGTGAGAGATGACTTACTAATATCTCATGAATGCACATATAAAGCCCTCAAATAGAATCCTTTTTAAAGTTTTTATTTATTTGTTTATATGTATGATGTTTCTGCATGCATGTTTGTGCCTGGTGACTGTGGAGGCCAGAAGAGGGTATTGGATTTCTTGAGATTGGAGTCACAGATGGTTGTGAGCTGCCATGTAATTGCTAGGAATTGAACATAGGTCCTCTTGAGGTGCTCTTAACTGATGAGCCACTCCTCCAGTCCTTCCAACAGAACCTTATTAGCCAGGCTCAACCATGTATGCCCTTAGTCTACATTAAGAACAGAACTTCTGCCAGGCAGCAGGAACTACCCCCTTATTTATAACAGCCACCTTAGATGCAAAGTGAAAACTCCCAGAGAAACCCTTTGACAAATGAGAACTGTTAGGTTATATGTTCCTTGATACTTCAGCACAGTACAATGATCTCTGGATCTAACACGAGAACCAGAGGTAAGAAACTATAAGATGAGCAGAAACAGCCTCCAGAGTCAACCTTATTTCATTTCTGGTCCAAGTATTCCCTCCCAGAGAGCTGCTACAGGCCTCTATCCTCAACAGTCCCCTTTCCAGCTGAACCTTTTGTCTTGTGACTTCTCTGAGGGATCCATATAGAAACATCTATTCATCCCAGCAGAACATGAACGGATTCCATCTAAGCCTGGCTTGCTGAGCCAATGCATTTACTGGGGTTACTTACAGGACCATGGATGACTCAAAGGCAGCTGCATTACCAAAGGCCCTGGCCCAACATGGGCAGTGACTCATGAAGGTTGCACTATAGGTGGAAAGGAAATCCTCTTTTTGTTTTAAAATAGCAGTTGCCATGGAACTCAGAATGCTGGACTACATTGTATTCATCTCTCTGCTGCTGTATAAAAAGAATGAACTTGTCACAGAAAGTCACAATATGGAGGCAGGGAGAGAATTCTTGATGCTGCCATTTACCCCAGGGGAGCCATAATGTTTTCTTTCTTTCTTTCTTTCTTTCTTTCTTTCTTTCTTTCTTTCTTTCTTTCTTCCTTCCTTCCTTCCTTCCTTCCTTTCTTTCTTTCTTTCTTTCTTTTTTTTTTGTGGCTACTAAAGTTCCCCTTTTTTCCCATTGTCCTTAAGCTAAATCAACTTAGAATTCTGTTATTTGAGATCATACATTTATCCAGATCAGGCTAAAGCAACCTTGTCCTCCGAGATCTCACTAAAATCTATTTGCATCCAGTCCTCTCATTCTGTAGTAATTCACTTGCTTTTCCCAAGATTTCTGCAAGCTGACGGGGATTTACAGCTTCCTTATTGCATTTTTATCTCGGTCCTTCCTTTATGTCTGCTGAACCTTGATGGCCCCAGAAAGACCCATCTTTCTTTATTCTACGCTGATGCGGCCATAGATTTCATCTTCTTTCCTTTGACATTACCACAAACCGCTCACAAGGTGTGCAAGAGTGTGCCTGTGCATAGAGCTGCCTTATGAAGTTGGCGAGAGCTGTGTATCATGGAAAACAAAGAAGTTGAGCTGACTGTTAGACATGCCTTTTCTCTTAAACCACTTAGAGCCCCATGTGCTGCAGGGTTTTCTACTAGCTTCCTTCTACCACCTCCCTGGTACCCTACAATGTTGCCTGGTTCTTGTCCTCCTTCTAGAAATCTCCATTCATTTTTCAGATTTCTTATTTTCCTGATATCTCATCCTAGGGCTCCACTATCCACAAATCAAATCCTCACCTCTGTCCCACTGAACAAGGTCACCCACCACTGTCTACTTTTCTCCTTGATATGATAAAGTCGCTGACATGGGCAACTTAAGGAAGAAAGCGTTTATTTTGACTCACAGTTTCAGGGGATAGAGCCTGTGATGAGGCAGAGAGGTATAGCAATAGGAACAGGAGGTAGCTGTTCACATTACATCCACAGTTGGGAAGCAGAGAGCTATGAATGTTGGTGCTCAGTTCTCCTTCTCCTTCGTATTCAGTCCAGGACCCAAGCCCAAGAAATAGGACTGCCTCCATTTCGGGTAGGTCTTCCCACCTCAGTAAACCTAGGTTAGATAATCCTTCACAGTCATGTCTGGAGACTTGTTTCCTTCATGACTCTAAATCTCGTCAGATCAACAGTAAAGACTAACTATCACACTCACCTTAGGCCTCTTTGTACAAATCCCAAAATTCTCATTCAGTTGAAAGTACTGGAGTTTGATAGCTTGGTAGCTCTGGGCTGGGAAGTGAGGTCAGAGGGATAGGAGCAGAAAGGATCCATTTTCCTCTATAACAAGGGGTCTCAACTTCGGCACTCCAGGAAAGTTGGACTAGATGTGTCTTCTTGTGCAATGGGGGAGAGCTGCCCTGTGCATGGTTAAGACACCAGTAAGCTCACACACACAGCCTTCCCCAGCTATGAAATTAAAAAGAGCATCAAAGAATTCCAAATAACCTACAGGGGTCAAAATGGCCACTAGTTTGAGACACCCTAATCTAGGTGACCCATCTATAGTAACATACAACATGGGGAAACAGACGCAATAGCATTACAACTGTGGGCCAAACCCAGTGAACAACACATTAGCTGATTTGATTCTAGAACTCTAAATGATCACCAAAAATCCAATTTCAATAGAAATTTGTAAACCAAATGCATATTCAATATCCTAACTTTTTAAATAATGCACTTTGGCACACCATTTTGTTGATAATATTTCAGGGTCATGCCAGTTAATTAGTATCTAGGAAATGCTTTAAAGATAAGACCATTTACATTATTAGAGGAGATTTTATAGCCTACTGCTGAGAAAATGAATTTGCTAAAAGATCCTCTGACTTTCCAAGGGGAAAGCTTCTCCTCTCTTTTCTCTAATTGCTTGTTAATGATAGTATTTTATGTTTATTGATTCCTGACATTGTACTCAAAATATTTGTTTGCCAAAGATGACCTACTTTGTTACTCTGCCATAAATAGTTTTGATCATTTCCAAAAGCATATTGGGATCTCAACTGGATGGCATTAAAAAAGTGAAGAAGAATAAGATTAGGTGTGGCCTGAGCCAGAAGGACCAAAACAGTGACTGGCATGAGACTCTAATTAGATTGTCTGAGAACAAACCAGAGTCCACTCATCCTTCTGTTCTTCATATGCTGTAAGCTGGCAATGTTCTAGTTCTGAGGAGCTTGTGTGAATGGCAGGATATCTCTAGGGGGGCTTGCTCAGCAGTTAATCCTGCTGCTTTTACAGGGGACCCAAGTTCTGTTCCAAGCACCCACATCAGGTAGTTCACAACCATTTGTAACTTTAGTTCCACAGACTCTGATGCCCTCATCTGCTGTCTTCAGATACGGCACACAAATTGTACAAATACATGTACTTAGGCCCACACGTGTATGCAAAAAATAAAACTCAAATATTTTTAAAAGTTCTCTCTATATGAGCTGAGAACGTAATGGGATATATGCAAAACATTTTGTGGCAGTAAGGTTTCAGATCCCCTGGTGGGCACCCCTATGAGCAATCCAACAACAGGGGCCAGAAAAGAAAGATGGATTCCAGACCCATGCTGCTGGAGAAATGGAAATTTTTGATTCATCCCATCTGGTTAAATCTGGTTCAGAAACCAGGAAGAACTAAGACATCTGCTGTTAACAAGGTGACCCAGTGTGTTCTGGAAGTGAAAAGCCATCCAGACCTGATTAATAGAGTCTCAGCAAGCATAGGCCAATGGGTACTGCTGGATTGTTTAAAACATGGCTGTATAGAAAATGATTTATCCAAGAATATACCAATACTTATTAATAGTATTCAGAAGAAAGTGCAGCTGCACACTTAACCACATCTTTAAACACTTATTTCTAGAAACAAGTCCCTAACATGGGGAGAAAGGCAGTTAGAGATATAAGATTATAAATAGAGACCAGAAGTACACATAAACAGAAAATGTGGGGGCTGGAGAGATAGATCAACTGTGAAAGTGTTGGCTGTCTATCATGAGGACTTGACCTTCAGAACCACCATCTTGAAACTCAGGTGTGGTAGCACATTCTTGTAACCCTGGCACTGGGGAGGTAGAGACAGAAAGATCTCGGAGGCTCTCTTTATACAGGCAGGAAATAGTTTGGCCAGTGTTCTCTACCCTGTTTGAGATTTGTTCAGAGTTTCTCTATGGATGTTTCCCAGTTCATTGTTGTGTGCAGCTGTTTGTTATTTAGGTCAAGACTATCCTGTGAGTTTGGCAGACAACAGCCTACAATGTGGAGGAAGTTGTGATGACTGTGGTGACGACCAGTAGGGATGTCTGTCACCAGATACATGATGTTCTGCCAAATGGGAAAACAGTATGGATTTTTTTTCTTCTTACAGCTGTGAGGCCTAGCAAGAGACAGGGTGAAACAAAGCTGGGGAAAAATCTCAGCTGGCATAGGGTTTTCCTGGCATGCATGAAGCCATGTGTTTGATCCCCGCCACTGCCTAAACCAGGTAGAGTGCACACACCTGCAATCCCAGCACTTGGAAGACAGAGGCAGGACAGCCAGCACATTAAGGTCATGCTCAGCTCTCTAACAAGTCTGAGACCAGCCTAGGACCCATGAAACTGTCTAAAGAGAGAGGGAGAAGAAGGAAGGAAGATGTCTTAAGATGAGTTGTCATGAGCCAAATATAGCTATAAATGCAACGTTTGTCAGTGTTGCCCCAGAGAACTTTAAAGAGTTTCAGTCTGTAGCCAATTAGAAAAAAAAATCAGAGATACCTTTTGAAAATCTTAAATTGTTGTTTTTAAAAATAATACTTACATAGCTGTTCAGCAATTCCCCAAGGGAACTACAAGACTGGACACCTTGCCAGTCTCCCTACTACTGACCACATTGTGCCGCTTGCTAGATGCCATTCATTTAAGTTTTCAATTGGGATTTTTTAAGTTTTAATCTTTGCCTGACTTGTGCATTATCTGGTGACCTCTGTATGAACCAGAATTTCCAGAGTTAGAACTCAGGAGTAAGCCCACACACACATGGATTTGCATTTGATAATGAGGAAGCTGATCCTGTCCTGAGTGATCACAAGTTCACCCACACTGTCACTTTCCAAGGGAAGCTGAACTCTTGGCAGCCACTCTGCAGAGGAAATTGAAGCCATGGACACCCAGTCCTAAGATTCCTCCCCTGACACTTAGACTGTGATCCTTTAAAATGCTGTAGACCAGTGTGTGTGTGTGTGTGTGTGTGTGTGTGTGTGTGTGGGCGCACACGCTCATTCGAGCAAGAGTCTAAGTGTGTGAGGAGTGGCTGTCTGGGTACGTGTATGTCCATGAATGGGGAGGCCCAGACAGCAGGCAACCTTGGGTATATTTTCTCAGGAGCCATCAACCTTTTGAAACAAATTCAGTGAGATCCAGATCTCATCAATTAGGTTAGGTTGGCTGCCCAGTGAGCCTTTGGAATCTATCTCCACCTCCCCAGAAGGGGGATTATAAGTAAATGCCACCACACCCTAGTTTTCTTACATAGATTCTCAGAGTGGAACTCCAGTCTCTGTGCTTGCACGGCAAGCAGTTTGTCAGTTAAGCTAGGTTCCTAGTCCTCCATTCATATGTACTTTTATGTTTGTATGCTTGTGCAATGTTATGTGCACATGTGTTCAAGTACTCAAAGAGACAGGAAGGTGGCACCAGATCCCATGAACCAAGAGTTACAGGTGACCGGGAGCCTCCTGACGTGGGTGTTGGAAACCAAACTCCAGTCCTCTGTAAGAGAAGTAAGCACTCTTAAACACAGAGCTCTCTCCCCAACTCTGCTTTTCATTTTTGTCTCTAGCACGAGTACTGTAGCTGATTGAAAAAATAAATATATTATGCAACTGACATTATAATTTATTCACAACCCATATATTAAGGCTATGATGGCTGGAATGTTTTATTTGGACCTGAGAAAGATGGTTAGCCTTCATTAACAAAGCTGCCATGTTTTCTACATATCAAATCAGAAAGACATCGCCATCAGAGAATGAGCACTGAGCACTGAATCCGAGCACTCGAGAAATGTACGTGAATATAAAGTCCAAAGGGTCAAATAGCTCAGTTAAAGATCTGATGGAGAATAAAACTGTGCTGAGTGCTTCTGGCTTATGTCATTGGTAAAGTGCAAGGAGAAAGAAACAGAATGGCTTTGTAAAGAATCCAACACCTCTGTTTCTGCACCCCTCAGAAAGGATGCTGACCTGGGCCATAGGAACTGGCCATCGACTGGTCTTGTTCCTTGTCCCAGAACATAGATCTTTGGTATAGTAAGATAACCATTGTATTGTACTGGAAGAAACCAATGGCCACTCTGGATTCTGGATTCCTTGTCTTTATTACAAGTCTTTCTTTCACCCATTCCATGGGTGAAAGAAAATGGTCTTCCCTTTGTCTTTTTGTTTGCTTCCTTCTGCCTTTCTTTGCAGTAGGATATATTAGATTGAGTGTTGAGACCCTGCCTGGCCAGTGGAAGGGGACCAAGGAAATGAGACTGTGCATGGCCAGTGGGGAGGAACCAAGGAAGTGGCCAGTGTTGCTTTTTCTCTAACCCATGGAAAACGCTTTCCAGAGATCGAGCTGTAGATCACCTGGCTCACCCGCCTTATAGTTGACAGCCCTTGGAGTTAACATCTGAGGCTAATAAATGGGTTTCTTGTTTACTCTTTCGTGTCACTGTGACTCCCTCTCCTGAGTATTATATTGCTTCAAAGACTGAGTGGTCTCCGACCCTGCTGCTATGGCTTATATGAGATTCAAGGTTCATCCTAAGACTGAATCCCCAATGCCATGGTATGAAAAAGTACAGCCTTAGACAGTAACGAGAAGAGTGAAGGCTATGACTTCTCAGCTGTGACTAGCACTCAAGACAGAATGAAACACTTGCACACTGTATGACTTACTTCCGGCAACTTCGACTTAGAAACCGAGACCAAGGCCTCACTAGGTACCAAACACATTAACTCTTTAATCCTGGGTTTCTCAGCCACCAGAACTATAAGAGATACATTTCTGCTTTTATAAAATATCCAACCTGGGATATTTTATTACAGTATCATAAACAGACTGAACCAGTACTCAGAATTAAAGACTAACATCAAAACTCTCTTTGTAGCCTGTGCATTCCAATATGACCTAATATCTTCAATGTCATCTGATGTAGAATTGACCTAAGGCTTCATTCAGTTTGTCCCCAACTCCAGTCTTCCTAGTTTATAAGGGCCATGCCTATCACAGGCTTGTCTACATTCCATGGTTTAGAACACATCCCCTAGACTTCAGGCTGGCAGAGCTTTTATGTCTCTTTTTACATAAGGAAACCTTCCCTAACTAAAATGTCTTCAGCAAGTACCTTTCTTTAACATTATTTTGGTTTCTGATTAACACAAACCCCAACTTCACGGACTGATTTCTTCCTTGGTTCCTCCTCTCCAATGTGAGTTCCGTGGCAATCTAGTGTGGTCTCCGAGAGAGGGCCTCAAACATATGAAGTATGCTAAATATATTTTTTTCCGGGGTGGTGTCTGTCTCGTTCTTTCCATGTGTACATGTCTAACATGAAACCTGAGATTAAGACCCCAAAATAATGTTCTATACAATGAGAACCACCAGAATTAAAACAGAATGTGACTGCTGCATAGTTAAGCAAGACAGAAGAAAGAAAAGCAGATGTTTGTTGAGGAGAAATGAGCAATGACAAAGCAAGGATGTTCTTACACATCTGTAAAGACTGTTGGAGTTCAGTAGAAGGAAGAAGGAGATGACAGAGGAGAGAGAGCATGGAGAGTGAGAATGTTCTTAAAGAATAACGTGATGAGGCCCCAAACATTGCTCAGCTCTTGTAGTTCCAGCAGCCACACCAGGCAGCTCACCACCACCCAGAACTCCAGCCGCCTCCAACGAATCCTTCACCCTCTTCTGTCTCCTGAGGGCGCCACCAATCACATGCAAGGACCCATACTCAGTCACACATATTCATAATTTAAAGTAATAAAAAAAACCTTTAAAAACCAAGCACTAGTATATCAATAGAGTACACAGGTCCATAACTCAATAGTGGTACAGAAAAAGATGATATCAGGACTGTGAATCGGAAACTATGAATGACAGGATGAAGAAATTGAACATATCCTACTTCATCCTAGGAATCAGGAAGGATTCTGTGTCAGAGGAACACATGGATAGTAACATGATCTCTGAAGGCCATTTTCTTGCAATATTTAAAACGATTGGGATGCAGGAAGGCTGAAAATGGGGAAAATGTACATTTGAAGGACAGCACCAAGTCTAAGATGTAGTTTTCCTCCGTGGAAGATCAAATGAAGACATTAATGTTGGAGGGATGCATCTGTGGCCGAGCAGAGTGAACATGTTAGAGAGGCAGATACTGAGCCTGGTACTCACGATGTGAAATGAGGCAGGAAAAGCAGGTTGGGAAAAGGAAGCACACAGATAACTGCGCTGCTTGGGGGGCATCCTGGTGGAGGTGCCCTACCACTGCATGCCCGTGACGCTTCAGTGTGGGAGGGAAGAGGTTGGATTGTCAATTTATGCCCTCTGGAAATGTTGATCTAGCTTGTACCTGTGTAGAATGAGTTCCCTAAGAAAAACTAAAGGGCCTAGGGAACAAACAAACAAAGAAGAATCTAGAACACCTACCTTAGAGGTCAGAGAGAAGAGCGAGAAAAGGAAAGAATTTTGTCAGCCAGCCCCAAGATAAACAGAACACACTTGCTCAACGTGTCAGAAGTTCAGGTCCCTAACA
The DNA here is from genome assembly GCF_004785775.1 of Grammomys surdaster. NCBI lineage: Eukaryota > Metazoa > Chordata > Mammalia > Rodentia > Muridae > Grammomys > Grammomys surdaster. Next base: position 5,554,854 of record NW_021604620.1, on the reverse strand, counting down.
ACAGTATAAATGAATGCAGCTATTTATCCGGAAGCTCGACTCTTCCTACAGGATCATGATGTCTTATTAATGTCAGTCACAGCATGCACTTATTACAGCCGCTTATTATTCTTGTTGAGGTGACAGCCCAGCTGGCACTCGCTTACACACTTAAGAGACCAGATCTCCTCCTGTGAGAGGTGGCCGGTAAAGGTGGGGTGGGTACGACATGTTCCAATCTTAAAATGAAATCGAGACTCTCAAATTTTAAGACACAACATTCTTTTGTTTGTGGGAGTTATTTATCCTTCTTTTCACAGATTTTATTATTTTTTTGGAAGAAGTTTCTATAGTATTTATTTACAGTAGAAAATGAGTATTGTGGTATAGAAAGACATTAGATAAAATGCATTTATTAATCAGTCTTGGTGTAGGGTAGGGGTATGTGTGTACCACGGTGCATGTGTGGAGGGCGGAGGACAATCTCAGGTGTTCTCACCACCCACCTCACTTGAAGTAGTGGCTGGAGATTCTCACATCTCTGCCGCTGTCTCCTAAGGGCACTGGGGTTGCAGACAACCTCTACTGCATCTGACTTTATACAGTTCTAGCGATTCAAACCCAGGTTCTCCTGCTTTGTCCTGCAAGAACTTTGTCCCTCCCCCTCCCCCAAGATGCCAGCCCTAGAGAAAACTAGCACCACGACATCTATTAGGAAATGTGATTACAAACTTAGGATCTCAAACCTACGCTTTCCTGAACGTCTGTTACTATGATCAAAAGGCTGTGACAACCTCACATTCGTGTGGACAAAACTAGCAAGCCATCCTTCTGACTTTCAGGGCTTCTTGGCTCTAAAATCTTAGTTAATAGTAGGGAAAAATGAATGGATCTCCCAAAACAAAACACACCAAAAACCGTTACCATGGTTATGCTTTCCCTATACAAAAAAATCAATCATGAGCCAAGGAGCAATGTAATTTTCTGTTTTGTTTTCCGAATAGGACATTTGCCTCCACCACCAAAATATAAGCAGACAGCCAGGGATAGAGCATGAATTTCTTTCTCATCCCAGGTCAGGCAGAAGCTGGAAGCTACTTCCATTAGTTTAATCTAAACTACAGTTGGAAATTAATACAATAAATATCCTGTCTATCTCCTTCAATTATTTTGAGTAAAAGTGAATGGCTAACAACAGAAACTCTCCATCCTCAGCCATGTACCATGATGACAGCCATGTCCTCTTACAACACAGACATGGGCTAAGAACTCAAATTGAGAGCCGGGTTCCTGCGCCTCAATTTACTTCGCCAACAAATTACACAACGAGTCCTTCACTGAGAGCTCCATGGAGAAAAGACATTTCTTGGTTCACATTTTCTTCCTTTTACCCAGTTGACATTTTCCTATGTTTATCTTTAAAAGCAACGGTGGTAGGTCAGTCTGACATGCTTTTTAGACCATCATAACTTGACTTGGAGAATTGGTTTAAGTTGATAATGCTAATGGCAGAGAGAGAGAGAGAGAGAGAGAGAGAGAGAGAGAGAGAGAGAGAGAGAGAGAGGCTCTGTCTATAAAACTGACATAGCAGAAAAAGTAAGTAAGCTTTTATATAACAGTCTTGATCAATGAGTTAGCTACTCTACAGAATATGCATACGTGCCTGCCTACACACACACACACACACACACACACACACACACACAGTGTCCCATACAACAAAGGCTTGCAGACAGATAGTATCTCGGTCATCCAGTAATGGGATTTGACAAGAACCAGGCACTTGGGCATGGTCAATCAATGCTAATTGACAAAGAAAGGATTCAAAGGCAGATAGGAGTCCTTGAGCTTCAGGTAGCGGGGGTGGGGTCTCTGGCTGAAGACTGTCCCCTTTTCCCATTACCCCTGTATATTAAATTACAGTCAGTGCACCATAGTCTCACTTGCTGTCAGGTGGCTTTAGCCAGATCCCATGTGTTTGTTCAGAATACTCTTTAAAAGGAAAGTGACCATGGAGACACCTGTCTATGGAGCTAGAAAGTCCTTCTCTGACAACTGGGTCTCAGTTGTAGAAGGTCTTATGTGTGTGTTCCTGTGTTTGTGTATGAGGGTGTGGTCCTTGCATACGTGTGTATGCAGAGGCCAGAGGACAACTGTGGGTGGTATCCTCAAGAATGCCAGCCACCTTCCTGAAAAAGAGTTCTCTCACAGGCCTGGATTCCATTGAGTAAGTTGGGCTGTCTGGTCAGTAAGTTCCAGGTATCCTCCTGTCTCCACGTCCCCAACACTTGGAATACAAGTGAATGCAAACATACCCATGATTTTTATACAGGTTCTGGGGCTCTAAGTCCCCAGGCTTAAGAGGCAGATGCTTTATAAACTGACTTATCCCCTCACTTCCCAACAGATCAGAACACCAGAATATCAGCAGGACACAGGGAGAAATTCTTCTCGAACTACACCACTGTGTTTTTCTCTGACGCACTGTTATTTCTGAAACTGACTAACGCCAGAACTTTGAGTAATTTTAGGTGCCTCCCGAAAGCAGCACCTAACTAAGATGTGAAATTATCTGTTACTGAACTACCTTATTGGCATGGCGATCCTAGAAAACACTGGATGAGAGGTGGCCATAGGTGATGAGGAAGTAAAATCAGTCGACAAAACTGGGCACCCCTCAGAATCTGCTACAGCTTGCCTCTATGAGCCACCCCACAGAATTCATAGCCCAACTCTCAACTCACACTGCCTGAGAAGTTGGTAGAGGTGGAGCTGGGAATGAACACCCAAGCTCTTAGCATCTGAGAAGCAGAGGCTCACCAGCTAGAAAAAGTCCTCATGTATAGACAGGGCGACAATGCAGGTGCTGTGTGACATGGCTGCTGAACTCCTGAACTTACTGAAGCTGAGACTACCTGCACAAGATGGGGCCCTGTGACTCTCTACCATGGATTGGGCTCAGGGAGTCTCCCCTTCCCCCTGATGTCAGTGAAGGGTCACTGTAAGGGTAGGGAGTGTCATTTCTTCAAGATGTAGCCACTGATATGGCAACAATGATCCTCAAGTAACTGCTCATTCACCTACAGGCAATCAACCCTAATTAACCTAATTAAATTCACTGGCACACATACACACACACACAGAGGGGGGGGGAGCGAGGAAGAGAGACAGAGAGACAGAGACAGATACAGAGACACACAGAGAGAAGAGACAAACACACAGAGAAACACATGCAGAGAGACACGTATACAGAGAGAGTTGCGCACACACACACAGAGGAGAGAGGTACACACACACAAAGAGACACACATACAGAGAGACACACACACATACACAGAGACATGCACACACCCCTGAAAAGAGCACAAAGACTTCTTGGGAAGCAGGAGGGTTCAACATCAGAGGGCATTAGAGTGGGTAATAGGGATGGATGACTAAAACCCATTTTATACACGTATGAAATTGTCAAAGAATAAATGAGAAAAAAAAACAGCCGCTGAGCACGCTGGGAAGAGCCCTGGGTTTGGAGTGATGTATGCCTGTACTATCCCAATCACGCCTCTCATAAATAAGATGAATTGTCTCAGTTACTTATCCACTTCATGCCTCAGTTTCTCCCACATGAAACAGGAATACCTACTTCATGCTGCCATTACAAAGATGAACCGATCCAGGCTCCTAACCCATTTTACCTAGTGGACAGCATAGTAGGAACACAATGATTATCTCAGTGGTTCTGAACCTCCTTAACACTGTGGCCCTTTAAGACAGTTCCTCATGTGGCAGTGACTGTGAACTATAAAATTACTTTCATTGCTATTTTATAACTGTCATTTTTCTACTGTTGTGGATCATAACGTAAATATTTTTTTGGAGACAGAGGTTTGTCGAACAGGTTGTGTGTGATCTGCAGGTTGGGAACCACTGTGTTAGCTTGTTAGCACCAGTATGACAATTTCAGGGTAGAAAGGGGAGCTGGGAGATAGCTCAGGTGTTAAAGGCTAAGGCTCACAACGCTTCAAGTTTTGTCTCTACAGCTTCCCTTCACCATTTCAATGCAAAAAGTAGAAGATATTTTTCTCTCTTGTCTGTCTTCACATCCTGGACAGTATCTGTGACACTGTAGGCAATCAGGGAAAACATTTGCTACACCACAGAGGTGGGTAACTTCAGCTCTTAGCTTTACCTCTGCTTCTTCTGAAATCGCAGACATGGTGATAGAGTGTTGGGCATGTTCAAACTGGCTTTCTATAGATGTTCCTAATGCCCTCCAAAGTGGCCACTTCTGGGATGACTTCTCCATGGTGAACGAGACTTCCTGGTCAGTGTTTGTTTAGGTCAGTGGTTATCGATTCTCCTAATGTTTTGACCCTTTAATACAGTTCCTCATGTGGTGATGAACTCCGACTATAGAATTATTTTATTTGCTACTTCATAACTATAATTTTGCTTCTTCTGTGAATCATAATGAAAATATCTGATATGCAGAGTATCTGATATGTGACCTTAAAGGGGTCATGATCAACAGGTTGAGAACCTCTGGTTTAAAAGGAGGCATTCACTTACCATAACCATGACCATGACATGGAGCTGAAGTTGCAAATGGGGAAAGTAGTGCCCCAAATTTTTATGCACATAGTAAGTCATATATATATATATATACATACATATATATGTATATATATACATATATATGTATATGTGTGTGTGTTTGTGTGTGTATATTCTGCAATATATATGTATATATGTATATATATGTATATGCGTATATCGTGTAATGTATATGTATATATATGTGTGTGTGTGTGTGTGTGTGTGTATTCTGCAATATATATGTATATGTGTATATCGTGTAATGTATATATATAAATGTATATATATATGTGTGTGTGTGTGTGTGTATTGTGCAATACATATATATATTGCAGATGTGTGTGTGTTTCCAAGTGCACATGTGCACATGATTGCAAGTAAGCACGTCACAGTACACACTTCAGTCCATATCTTCTGTCTTGTTTGAACAAGGTCTCCTATTCACCACTGCATATGTCAGGCTAGCTGGCCCACGACCTTCCAGGGATTCTCCTATGACTATTCTCCATCTCGCTGTAGGAGTGCTGGGCTTATAGATCTCCATGATCACATCCAGCTTTAAGTGGGCTTGGGATCCAAACTGAGGTCCTTACGCTTGTGTGGCAAATTGTTCTCTCACCACGCACAGTGAGTCCCTTTCTATGAAGAAGACAGTGTCATCTCCATGAGCAATGAAAGGCATTGGACCCACTTCACGTGAAGAGAAACTGAGGCATCTGGCCTTGTGACAGATGAGGAAGTAGCAGTGTCTCATCTCCTGACATAAGTCCCATGGATCTTCGCTTTTCCTTTTAATGACCTTAACCAAGCAGGCCTAGGCAGCTACCCTGAAGCCATCTGATTATCCTGAGTTACTCTGTCAGCCGTTCATTAACAATGAAATAACCACTGTTTATTGAGAATGGGTTTGCATGGAGCACGAGGTAGACTAGGCTGGCTGCCAGTGAGCCCTCGGGAGCTGCCTGTCTGCTTCCCCAGTGCCCGCATCACAAGCACAAGCCATCGTGGTCCGTCTTAGGGGTTGGACTTGTTGTTGTTGTTTTGTGTGAGTTCTAAAGATCAAATGTAGGTCCTTGTGTTTCAATGGCAAACACCTTACCGAGCTGAACCACCTCCCCCGAGCGTTAATGCCACTTGTGATGGAGTGACATGACTCCATACAGCCAAGAGCTCTGCAGAGGAGAGGCTCTTGCAGGTCTCCACTGGACTTTCTGACACAACCACTAAAGACACACTTGGGCAGGAAATTGACAGAGACTTTATTGCTGAGTCAACCAAGATATTTTATTGTAAGGCAGACATTTATTTACAAGACAGACACAGAAACATCCCCGCTGTCATACCCCACTCCAGAGGCGTGCCTTTGCTTTAACTCTTTCCAGGCAGGCAGATCCACAGAAGCCTGAACAATGCAGTCGGTAAGGTCGTTGGTCTCCTATTCCCATATGACTTTAGAAAATGGTGTTGGGAGACCACCCGAAATCACCCAAAAGATTCAAAGTATCTGAAAGTCATTTTTGATATTTAAAATATTGTCTACTGTTCTAGCTGTAGGATCACAGGGGACCTGAATCTCAAACTGCGGGGTGTGTGTTCCTTTGTGGTTCAGCATTCATATCAAACAACCAAACAACACACATGAGCCCCAGGTGTAACACATACCTGACTGTGATCTAACTGTGGCTGGTTCCACAGTTAAAGGAGTCTTTGGTAGCTAAGCAACATGGCTCCTATACGCCATGACCTGAATCCAAACTTGAGAAACAGAAAGGACATGCATTTTTAACCTAAAGGTGAGATCTATGCTAGACCAACAACATGACCCCACGCACTACCTGAGACTCAATTCAGGAAACCTCTGGGAACAGGATCTGTTTGTTACAGTAACATTAAAGGAAAATTAAGAGAATGGCTAAGGTGGATAGCCAACATTACAACTGGGCAGGTCAATCACCTGGCTAAGGGACCATCTTTAAACCTTATAAAGAGATAAGAGGAATAATTATCCCTTTAATGAGATACTATGCTTTCCCTCTGCAGAATTCCCAACCACTAGGGTAGCCCTGTGCAACTGAGATTGCCTGCCTTTCTGAACAATTCATGAAATCACAGCTCTCCCTTCCTTCCATCTCTCTTCTAAGCACCTTTCCTGAACCCTTTGGCCTTTCTGCAGAGCCTCCCTCCCCTTGTAGCTGCTTGTCTGCCATATGGCTGACCTTCATGTTGGCTTAACTTAAGCTGCAGGACCACACTCTCTGCTCCATCTTCCTCCTCTGGGCAGCTGCTGAGATTTACAGTTTTGCCTTCTCCTGCTTTATATTTTTAAGTGCTAATAATAAATGTCCTTGTACTTCTTTTGGGTCGGTCCTCATACTGTTTTTATTAACAAGTCTTAAGAACTCCAAGAGTAGACTCTGGAATCGTCAGCTAATACATTGTGACACTGGTTGGACACTCCTCAATTCCCAGTAATGTGTTCATAAACAAGGCTGATTTGGGAACCAAATTACACCTAATTATACCTATTAAAGAAATTCCTGACTAAAATTCCATGAGCCAAGAAAAGAAAAATGAGAGAGAAGGGTGGGGGGAGAGGGAGAGGGGTTGGGAGAGGGAGAGAGGGAGTGAGGGGAAGGAAACAGTCTAACTCAGAATTGAGCCCCAGGACTTCAATCTGAAGGATGCCAGCATGAGTCCACTGTAAATGCTTCTTGATTCCTTCCTGTAAGTGATATCACCTTCCTGTGAGTGATGTAACCTCCCCCTCCGTGTTTCAGCAACTTCCAGGAGACCTGAAGAGGTGATCTATCCACTTTGTAGCCAAGCAGTGGGCCTACAGGAGGATACATGAGGAAATGTCTGTCAGGAACAGGTACGAACAGTATGCTAACTGGGGATCAAGGGGCAGAGGGCAGAGCAGATGAGTCCTCACCTCCTCCCAGCTCGCTTCTCTCGCCTCCTCTCCACCAGGGGGCTTTGTGCCGCTGGACCGGCCAATGGTTTGGAATCTCCTAGATTCCGCCGCGGTCGCCTTGGAGTCCGTCACCTTGCGGGCCACGCAATCTCTGTTAATAAGAACATAGAATAAATCCCCGGGCATCAGTCACCTATGCAATCTTGTTCTGTGTGGGATCGTACATAGCAGACACACACACAGAGGAGGGATGGGGGCGGGGGCAAGAGAAGAAAACTCAGAGAGGATACACTACCTGCCGCCTTTCCCTGGGACTCCCCTAGGCAGCTGTGTCCTGGACTGGAGACTTGAGGTGTTTTCTAGGGCCTGCCGGCCATCTCAAAGGTCTGAAGGGCCAGGAGGCGTCAATCCACTGCCACGTGGGCACCTGAACTCAGAATTCAGCTCCTGGATAACCTTGGCCCCAACTCTCTTGAGTGGATTCTGTCACTGGAATACTATACAATAGAGCAAAATGCAGTTGGAAATTAACAAGAGGTTCTCCCTGGGCTCCCTGCCCTGGGGTAGCCACCAGGGAAAGGCTAGGTAGATGGGGTGCGGGGATATCGACTTCATGGGCTTCTCTCTAGCAGACTCTGGGTTGTAGTCTCCTCATTACTCAGCTTCCCGCCAAGTTTCCAAAGCACTAAGCTCCTTGCTTCCGGCCCCTGATGCCATCCAGGGCCGTTTGTTGACTCCTATGGAACATGGGAGCAGTTTCTATCCCAGCTGGGCTTCTCATGTGGGACAGAAGAGCACCAAATTAGAGTGTGAAAGTCACAAGAGATACATCTCTACCCATGACCTCCCGACCCCGACCCTGACCCCGACCCCTGCTGACTCAAGTCATGGAAAGCCCAACACTACCATTTTGTCCTTCAGAGAACCCATGTCCCCAGAACATGGGGTAGCTGGCACAAGATGAATCACCCACTCTGAGATCAAAACGGGAAACACTACCCAGAAGCACAGAGATCGAAGCATCCGTAGAAACTCATGCACACACAAATGCAGCTACTGATAGCACACCACAGTTATAGGCCACTGCAGAACTTTCTGTGGTGGCAGAAATGCTCTTGGCTGCCTGTTGGTTGCCAGTTACTACAGCTAAGCAGCCCCTGAAATGCAGCAGCCCTGACTAAGAAATAGGTTTTGACACTTTCTTTGAGTCAAGGTAATCACACGGACCCTGTGGCTACCATGTTGTGGGCTTCTTCTGTCACCTGGGTAATAGCTTTTTTTTTTTTTCTTGTTGAAAATGACAAGATTCTTCCCAGACAGGAAGTCGTGACTGAAATTTTCAGCCAAGAAGAAGGTTCATCTTCCAACCTTTTACATTTTAATTCCTTTCCAGACCGTCATCTCCAGATCCTTGCTGGCATCGCTGTGTTTGTGGTTCACCCTCCTCCTGCATCTCAGCATCTGTTTGGGCTTACCAGTCTCAATCCTCTCTCCATTCCTCCTGTCCTCATGGCTGGACCAGCCTGATTCATCCCTCCCTCCTTCTTCCTCAAACACAGCTACGCCACTGAGTGTTTAGAAACACAAGCGAGTGTGTTTGCTTTACATTTTCTCCCTCATTAAAGCCCTCCCACCATCAGTGTATCCTGACACCCCTGCTCTGAATCTTCACTTTGAACCTGAACTACAGGATGGTCGAAGACAACAGCATGCGTAAACTCTATTGGCTTGTTGTTTTGAGACAGTAGTCCAGACTGACCCTAAGTGCACAATCCTCCCACCTCAGCCTCTCGAATGCAAGGATTATAGATCTAATCCATCTTTGATCCTGTGCTTTGATATGATAGTGGGTAATTAATGTTTGACCTGTACTCTTAAGGAAATTTCTAGGTACATCTGCGAGAGCAACTAACAGTCAGGTAAAACTCATAAACCGTAGGTGTTGGCAAAGACTGACACATACAGGTCCTTGCGGGAAGCATTTCCTAGGACGTGCAGGCCTTCTGTAGACATACATTGATAACCACATGGTATCCGGTGATAAAGAGCCTTTGGCAGTCCTCAATTTCCCCATCTGTTGCCTCTCTAGAGATGCTGCATCTGACAGACTGTGACAGGGGATCGTACCTTATCCCTGTAGGAGGCACTGACCGCTCCCAGCCCACACACCAGTTACTAACAGTAGGAGCCACAAGACCTCTAGTATACTGGCTCCTTCCTGCCTCTTCAGTTGACTTGGGTTGAAGGAAAGATGCTCCTTCTTGACCTATGCCCTCTCTGATAACGTACAGGCCTCATTTTTCTGAAGTGATGCCTGCCATGGGACTTTACACCACCGACTCTTTTGTTCACCCACTGAGGAATACTGTCTGCACTTACATTATGAATCCATTCTGTACAAGCAGAACTTTCCCTCGGGATGGAGGAGGAAGCTCATAGAATTCAGAAAACCAAAGGAACTTCCAAGGTTCAGGATGCCCATAAAGTTATAAGATTCGAAAAACCCCTTTCCCAGGTTGTAAAAGCAAAGCAGAGATGGGTGCTGGGGGAGGCATCTCTGCAGCAGGGCTACCTGCAGGTTGAACAAAGAGCTCCAGAGACACAGCCCTCACCCATGCTGGTGTGGGATTTTCCGTACTATAGCTGTCTCTGGGTTGGCCATATTCTCATAAGAAAGTCTTCACCCACGTTCCTATAAATGGCTAAACTCACTGGTGCAAGTTGACTTGGGTGGAATCAATTATTTGTTCTGTCACTGGTGACCAGGCACTTAATGTCTCCCCAGGAAAAGTCACACACAACCTGACACATGTCTAGTGGCTAACTGGGCATCCAAAATGAAAAAAACAGCGCAGCCTGGATCTTCACAGCCCACACTGTTCCAGTCTTCTGCTGATAGCCTGTTCTGTTCTGCCCTGCTTCATGAGTTCCCCTCTGAAGAATTATGTAAGGAAGCCAACTGGTTCTGTCA
>NW_021604620.1:5542948-5543997 GCF_004785775.1 Grammomys surdaster | reverse complement strand
ACTCTCTCTCTCTCTCTCTCTATCTCTCTCTCTCACTCTCACTCTGTGTGTCTGTGTGTGTGTGTGTGTGTGTGTGTGTGTGTGTGTGTGTGTGTATCTGTCTGTCTGTCTGGATCCTTGTGACCACCTCCTCAGGGCTGGGATTATAGCTGCAGGCTGTCACACCTGGAGTAGCTTTTCCCATGTGTTTTGGGACTTGAATTCAGGTCTTTATTCATGCCCAGCAAACACCTTACTGTCGAACCATCTCCTCAGGCTGACTACTTTTGTTCCCTGTCCTCCTCTGGAGGTTAGGTCTCTCACAGAGCTTGCTTTCAAGTCCTTGTCTCAGAGTCATCTGTGGGAGATGAAAAACTGTTCTAGTGGAGACTGAGTTAGTTTAGCTGTAATCTCTTCCACCATTTCCAAATGCTTTATGGAGATACATATGCATGCATGAATGGGTGTTTGTAAGCATGTTAATTAGATTTATAAATTTTATCTAAGTCCATCTGACCTTAGAGTTTTAATGTGTTTTTCAAATTTTTTAATGTACTTGTTCTGTCTCTCCTTGTAAGCTCATGAGATGTCTCAAGGCCAGGAGTGTGTCACCTCTCTCTTCTAGAACTTTCCATGATGTCTGTGTGCCACTCAGCAAACTGAATATTTATTCAACCGTGGCCAACAGACATGAGGCCACAGAAGTCAGGCTGATGGCCCCTCAGGCTTGCCATGGGGGACATAGCTCTGAAATGGGGGCCACTCTGCTGCTGCTTTCAAAGATGTGATGCATAAAACATTCTGGAACCGAAGCTGGGACAGCACCAAGCTAGGATATGAGAAACCATGGCACACACTGGGGCCTACAGGCTGCATACCAGATACTGTGTTAGCATGAATGTGTCTTTAGCCTGCTTCTGAAGGACACTCCTTCACAGGCAAACTGAAATGATCCCTTATTTATCCTTCTTTCCTTCCTTCCTTCCTTCCTTCCTTCCTTCCTTCCTTCCTTCCTTCCTTCCCTCCTTTCCTTTCCTTTCCTTTCCTTTCCTTTCCTTTCCTTTCCTTTC
>NW_021604620.1:5515996-5542938 GCF_004785775.1 Grammomys surdaster | reverse complement strand
TCCTTTCCTTTCCTTTCCTTTCCTTTCCTTTCCTTTCCTTTCCTTTCCTTTCCTTTCCTTTCCTTTCCATTTCATAGGAGTTTATGTAGCCTAGCCTCAGACTAAGTAGCTGAAAACAACCTTAAACTCCTAATCTTCCTGCCTCCACAACCTGAGTTCTGGGTCTAAGGCATGGACCACTAACATGAGTTTACGGTGCTATAATAGATCAAACCCATAATTCATACATGCTAGGCAGGCAAATACTTGTACTATTTGAGCTGTTTTTCTTTTTCTTGTTGTTTCGTCTTTGTTTTTATTTGTTCCTCATGGAAACCCACCCCTGAGAGATGTGGAGATCTTTTCAGAGACACCAGGGCCTATGCAGCAAGGCAAGACACATCTGATTTATTAAGAACCTCAAGGCTCATTCATTAGAGGAATGGGTACTAATTGGCCTTGCCTCAAGCAGATAAAACAGGAGCCCTATCCTGACTGAGCTTCTGCTGTGGAAGAGAAAAGTTTACGGAACAATTAACCACAGCAAGCAAGGCTGTATGCCAAAACCATGGCCTACAAACACATTGGTCTTTTCTGGTGACCTATGGCCTGCCCGTTTGCCAGTTTCTTTTCCCAACTAGAAAATAAAGTGAGTTTATGACAGGCGTCCTGGACCTTGAAGTTTTATTAACTAGTTTCCCCAGGATTGGAGATTCTAAACAAAGTAAGAATAATGCTCAGAGGGAAGAGACCTTTTGAGGGTTGACAATCCAGACAGGCAGAGATCAACCAGCCTTCTCTGCACCCTAAGCTTGGCCACTAAACACTAGAACATCATCGAAGCCATGCCTGTTTTACTCAAACACCTCAAGCAAACGGCCATCTGGGATGTCATACACTCAGCACCTGGACCACAATCTCTTGATGCCAGGATCTCTTGATGCATGGCACATGAATGCAGCAGAACTTTGAAAAATATTCTAAGGCTTTGTTTGGAGAAAGCATAACAACCTATGTCTTTATATAAACCATGCTGAACTGGGAAGCTGGCACATACCTCTAATTCCAACTCGCAGGAAGTAGAGGCAGGAAGATCTTGAATCTTAGTTCCAAGTTTATCTTTAGATATATAGTGAGTTTGAGGCCAGCCTGGTCCATGTGGAACTCTCTTTCAAAACAAGATAGATAGATAGATAGATAGATAGATAGATAGATAGATAGATAGATAGATGATAGATTGATAATAGAAGTTAGATAGCTGGATGGATAGATGATTGATAGGTAGGTAGATATATGATGGATAGATGATTGATGATAGAAGATAGATAAATAGATAAGTAGGTAGTTAGATAGGTAGATAGATGTGATAAGGAAGAAGGAAGGAGAAAATAAATAAGAAAATAATATGTAATTCTGTAATTCTGTACATAGAAGAAATCACAGATTCCATAGAAGCTTACTAAAATTAATTCTAATCTTGAATAGACTGTCCAGCCCTTTCAGAGCCCAGGCTCAGGTTTTTCCTTGTTGTGTGGAAATTTGAAGTCACAATGACAAGCAGACAGAACAGTGATCAAGTCATTTAGAAATGACCTACAAGCAGCTGTCACATTGACTAAGAACAAAGCTGGAATTAAGAAGGGAATGGAGGAAAACCAGGCTGGCGGTAGAGATTTCTCAGCACCACACACAAGGGCACCAGTCACACCTGCTCTTTGTCAGCTTCTAACCTCCATCTCCTGTGGGTGGAAACGGTTCCTCTGCCCATCCCATAGCTTCACCCTCTCTGTCTCTGTCTGCCATCTCCTTGCATTTACTGGGCAGGAGAGAGTCATCTACAGAAGACAGGCTGAGAGTGAGTGGACCATGGGCTGGGTGATGGGCATGTGGTTAAGATCATTTGACGGGTATTTATAATGGCCTTAGTTCAGACAACCATGTCCAGGTGACCACTGAGCATGGGGGCAGCTTGTACCTCTAACCAGAGAACTAGGCAGAGCTAGAGACAGGAGGGTTGCTGACACCAGGGAGTCTCCTGGGATGGGGAGGGAATATTCCCACTTCCTTCTTTCCCAAGTTGGGTTATAAGTTACTGTTGAAAAGGAGTAAAGCAAGATACACCCAGAGTGACACCTAACTCTCCCCTTACCCTAGTTCCACATTCCAAGACTGAAAGACCAGAAAGTGTCTCCCCTGCCTTCCCTCCTCTTGCCCTCCATCTCCTGCTTCTGCCTCCCAAGCATCTGAAACTGAGGCCATGCTCCACCACAGAATGCTGATGGATTCTGCCCCCTCTCTTTAAACAATTCCTACTTCAGTCCTTTTGTCCATATAAGGGGATGACTTGGTGTCCTGAGAACATTCAGACATGGCACTCATGCAGCTGCTGTCGTCGCCTGGGCTGTCAGTCAGAAGTCACCTTTGCTGAAACCTGAGGAAAGTGAAGGTCGACTACCAAAACCAGCTCCAGAGAAGTCTTTATGACCAAGTTTGTACCAGTAAATTTCCAATCTGTCACTTGTTCCAGAGCTGTGACCCAGGGGAACCAAGTTTTCAGGCAGAAAATGGATGTAAACAGAGCTCACATCTGCCTGTGTGTGGCCTCCTCAGACAAACAGATTACTCAACCAGGGCAAACACAAGAGGTGCCAGTGTCAACCTCAGATGGTGACAGGGCCAATTATGACTTGGCTTGCCTCCTTGAATCTGAAATGTCACTTGTGCTAGGGAACTGTTCTCTCTGTAAAAGCCCCTTGAGAAAGCCACCACATCTTCGAGATATTCCTTCCCATAGATGTCAAGAGCAAGAAGTTAAGGGGGAACCTGCTTACCATGCCACACTGAAAACCTGCAAATTCCAAACATTGGAGAGTAGAGATTTTTTTTTTGTTTAGCCCAGAGATCAACAGAACAAAAATGTCTGGGAAGAAAACCAGACAGATAAAGCGAGTGCAGGAGACTGTAAAGCTGCTTTAGCTAGGATCCCGTTCCGACGGCCACTTGGTCTAAACAGTGGCCTAGGAATGGCCAGTCTCTACTTTTCAAAAGATGCTAAGAACCTAGAAGATTACTGGCATTAAATGTTTGGCAAGTTCGTGGCTGGGGAGATGGTTCAGTCAGTAAAGTGCTTGTTTTACAGGCATGAAAGTCTGATCCCTGGATCTGGGTCCCAGATCCCACCTAAAAAGGGGCACATGTCTGTAATCCCAGAACTGGGAAGGCAGAGACAGGCTGATCCCTGGGGCTCACCAGGTCTGCCTAGCTCACCTGGCCAGTTCCAGGGCAGTGAGAGGGCATGTTTTAAAATAAGGTGGCCTGAGGTTCAACAGCCACTCCAAGGGTGTTCTCTGGCTTCCACACAAGCATGCCCTCAGACATGTGCACATATGCACAAACATACAGATGTGCATGTGCCCACACATACATGCATATATTCATACACAGTATGCATATACATGCATGTACATACACAGACATCCACAAGCATATACATACATACACAAGCATACACATGCTTGCTTATATACACACATATACACAATTCACACACACACACATATCTATACACTTGCACACACACACACACACACACACACACACATACAGGCTAACAGCTGTGAAGTTTAAAGTTAATGCCAATCAAGTCCAGTGTACAAGCTCGCCGTGAGTCAGATTCTACGGGGGAGCTCAGGGTCCATGGTTTCTGTAGAAGCTGAGTACAGCTGGATTCTGAGCCTTGGAGCCAGGAAACCTGAGTACATGCACCACGTCCTCACAGGGAAGGGTGAACAGAGAAGTGACTATGGTCCGTTTGTTCCAGACTCAAATCAAAGCAAGCCTGGAGCTGTCACTGGGATTTCACGGAAATGAGCTCAGGCCACTCGATCACTGTCTGCTGTGTCATGTCATAGACCAACTTTGCCCGAGTTCCAGTCTCTCTCTGAGCCGAAAATTCTTGTTGGTAATTTTACCCCAGAGAAACTGCTCTTTCAATCAGATGGGACCATAGGAGGAAGGTGCTTAATGGGTACTCGTAAATAAAGTCTTGGTTGTTGTAAAGACTATGTGTAACCAGGAAACAAAAAAAAAATGTAAAGCATAAATTCTGCAGACATTAACACGTACGTGTGGCTCAGGTGGGATGTACAGCACAGACAGGCTCTCTGGCGTCTCACAAGGTGCTTCATGTCGTTCTAGTTGCCATTAAACTCTGAACCCACTAAGAGTTCTCCCTCTATATCGGTCCCATCGATATATTCCAAATTAACCAACAGGCTGGTGTCACTTTTGTTGTCCATGACCGATGAGGCTGAGGGTGGCTGTGTTTTAGTTTATTGATAAAGGGAAGGAAGAAAAACACCAACCATTTTTCTCCATTATATAAAATTAAATAATAGTTTATATTCGAGACAACCCGAGGGATTAATTTTCTTGTTTTTTGAAACCTAATTTATAAAATAACTTACATTAATAAAATATATATTTATGTGTATGTGTGTGCTCACATGTGAATATTTACATAGCATGTATGGAAGTAGCCATGGATCCCTGTAATTTGGAGCAACCTTCACTTGTGAGCCTCTCTGTGGCCACTGGGAAGCAAACCCAGGTCCTCCGCTACAGTAGTAAGCACTGCCAGCCACTGAGCCACCTCTCCAGCCCATGACTTGCATTTTTGAATCATTAAAATTCTCTTCCCTATGATACTTCTGGAACTAACATGTCTCTTAACCGCAAGTGATATGTTTGAGGTGTGTGGAGAAAGAATGACAACTCACGGAAGCCGATCAAGTTACTCCTGAAGCTACTGTTTGTGTCCCTCAGTAATGTCAAGGTAAACAAACACTCAGAAATCCAGCATCCCTTTGAAGGAAAGCAACATAGAATGACTGCAACATGTGGCAAACCATAATATCATAAAGATCAGCATGACTGAAGTTTTCTGAGGAATGGAGTTCTTTCTAAGCTCTCTCCTCCACACCCAGGCCTTTAGTCTTGCATTGCGTTTCCTCTTAGACCTAATTCTTGTTGTAACATATCTCCTTTCCAGGGCCCTTCCAGGCTTGCTAAGGCCCACACTGAGGCTCATTTTCCCCAAGCTTTCCATTTGTTAAAAGACTGTTGACTTGAAATCAGCCACAGACCCAACTTATTTGGGCTTATTTGAATATTTAATGAATATGCATGAAAATTTGTGCCGGTCATTTTTTCCTCACTATTTGGGCAAATCCTTCCTATAATTTAAAACAGAAGGAAGGAAGGAGGGAGGGAGGGAAGGAGGGAGGGAAGGAGGGAGGGAAGGAAAGAGGAAAGGAAGGAGGGAGGGAGGGAGGGAAGGAGGGAAGGAGGGAAGGAGGGAAGGAGGGAAGGAAAAAAGAGAGGAAGGAAAGGAGGAAAAGAGGAAGGAAGAAAATAATAAAAGCCCCTGTGCTTGCTTTAATCACCTTCTCTATTTAATTGCCATTGACTGATTTGTGTGATAGAGTCAATGTATCTTTCATAACCTGTACAGCCTTGACATGCTTATTTTACCGACACTAGATATGTGTTCCTTAACCTCTTCCCGAGGAGAAGCAGGTATTCTCAGGATCTGAAAACATTTGACAGAATGCCCTGCACTTGTTACACATCCCACCAGTTACTTGCAAAATTAAGTTATGGCCCAAATCTACGACTGTTCTTTACTTAAAAGCCCATACAGCAGCTCCCAGCTCTCCCCTGGTGCTTCAGGGAAGGAGATGGACTCATTATTATGCCTGGAAAATCAAAAGGACCTCAGTTGGCTGTTTCTTGACTTCTTAGCTCGTTCCACTACAGGGACACGAAGCTGAGTAGAAATCACAACCCTGTGAGCTGGCAGATCTAACCAGGATCCTATTGAAGATACTCAAACAGGAGCTGGTTACAGCAGGATTTATGCATTACCATCCAAGGGGATGGAGGCAAAAAGTAACACGTTAAGTCACAGGAACTGTCTGTCTGTCCAAGGAGAGCATTCAGTTGAAGAGGTGATTTGTCTAAGCCTGGTAGAGCTTCAGAGCCTCTGAGTTATCAACGCTACTGTAAGTAACCCCAGTTGGTTCACCAAACTGGTTTTTGGTGAAACTGTTTCTCTAGTCTATCCTTGGTTCCCTAACTGGGGTAAGCAGACCTGTGTTTATATGTCCCCAGGAAAGACAACATAATTCTAATATCAAAACTTTCATTTTGTCTCTTCTGTCTATGTGACCATTTAACACAGAATACTTGGTGTACCTTTCCGTTTTCCAGATTTCTCATTTCTTCATGGATTTTGCTAAAATTGGGAAGGGTAAACAGAGCAACAGGCAGCCTGGAGCCATGACAGGCTTTGTGGGCTCTCTGATGATTTATGTCTTTGCTGGAATGTGCTTAGCTCTGCAATAGTACTGGGATCACTCTGTATAGCTGTAAGATTTAGTCTACAACCCTTCCAGCTGCCACTCTGGCCAGCACACACACACACACATGCACGCACGCACGCATGGCTTTGAGACACCACTTGGAAGGGCTGGGAATTTCATCAGCCTCAGCCCGTTTCAGTGTTTTCCTTTAGAAACTCGAAGCTGTGTGAGCATTCACATCACACACAGGGCTGTGAGCTGTGCTGTATTAGACATTTGACATTTGTTTTGTCCTGGAAGCCTGGAGTCCTGACTGAGACAGACATGGGAGTTTGGCATACCGCTCTTAGTAAGCTGAGAAAGTCCAGGGAAATGTCTGTCTCCCATGCAGCAGCCCAAGGACCGATGAAGTGAGGGATACAGATAGTCAGCTCTCTGAGGAAGAGAGTCCAATGTCAATGACACTGTGTCCTGTGAGCTCAGTGTGGTGAGAAGGAAGTCATAATGACTTTGCTTATCAGATCAAAATAGGTCCATGAAATCATGGCTCCAGTAAATAAATAAATAAATAGATAAATAAATAAATAAATAACCACTGGTGGCGCACGTGCCTGTAATCCAAGTATTAGGGAGGCAGAGGCAGGAGGATCAGGAATTTAAGGTCATCCATGGCTACAGAGCCAATTCAAGGACAACGACAGCCTGGGTTACATAAGGCTCCATTTCCAAAATAATAAAAAGTTAATTATTTTGAAAAAGAAGTAGCTCAAATGAGACAGGAGAATTTTAGAGGAAGAAATAGATGTTACCATAAATATCCAGGAGATGCCTCCAGGGTTAAGAGCACTGGCTATTTTTCCAGAGGAACTGAGTTCAATTCCCAGCACCCACACAGCAGCTCACAGCTGTCTGTAACTCCAGTTCCAGGACCTCCAACACTCTGACACAGACATGCATGCAGGCAGAACACCAAGACACAGAAAATAAAAACTAATAATGATAATCATTTTAAAACATCCAGTGACCATATGAAAAATAGACGTTTTTGAAACTACAGTACCAACCAAGTGCCCGTGTGGGCGGGAAGCTGATGGGTTAAAAATAGTGAAAAGTGTGTTCAAAGCAAAATGAAAATGTGAATACCCGGGGAGGGTACATCCGTTACTTCTCATACCTGACAGGAAGAATTACAGGGGAATCTTTTTGTCTCTTGGGTCACGTTTTCAGAAACATTGAGCCCATCCTGGCACGGGACGGTACAATGGAGAAATCCGAACACATTAAAGCGCTGAGGGAAGGGAAGAAGACAGAGGGCGGGTCTGCAACTTTCAAAGGTCCATCCTATTGGCCACTTCCACCAGCTAGGCTCCGCCTCTTACAGGTCTTGAGCCTCCTTACACAGCCAGAGCCATCAGAATGCCAGCAGAAGGCGATACTAGACGGAGCCAGTATGGATGTGGCAGATGCCAAGGGAAGGATTCTCCAGCAGCTCTGAGATGGCTAACGCAGAGAGAGCAAAGGGTTGGGACGTGTGTGGTGAGAAACATCAGGGCCCTTTCCATCAATAGGCCTGCCCAGCTGTATCACACAATGACCTGTCCAGCTGGTCAGTTATCTGATGGTGCCGTAGCAGTACTTTGAGAAGTCATTTTTAAAGTCCCAGTGTGAGAAGAGTAAGACAAAAGTAAGAGGCATGATGTTCAACTGTCCCTGTCATGTGTTCGATCAGTTAAATGGGCCCAATGTAGCCTAACCAATAGTGTTTTCTCATGTACTAGCTTTAAGGATTTGTTTCATAGCTATGGGTTGCCAGGACCTGAGGAGGAGGCTCTGGAAGAATTTAGTGAATAGAGAAGACATTGTTGTTTCTGCCTATGTGGAACCTGGATATTAGTTATGTAAAAGCAGAGGGGAAGGCAGCAGCTCCCTGAATACAATCGTACACAGATGCTCCAAGGTTAGCAAAGGAGGCACCTATCCATCACTCCTTTGCCGGCTTTGAAGTGCTAGAGACTCATTTTATTAATGGAACTGTCGGATTTCTTTACAGGGTCGAGCAAGTGAAGAGGAAACAGAAACACAACACTTGGCTAGCTGTGTTTTGAGAATCCACCAGCAACGACCAGACTCCAAAACACTGCAAGCCTCGATGGAGTGGCTTCGAGAGAGCAAAGGGAATCTCATTCTCTCAGAATTTTTATAAGGATTTTATAAATGCCAGAAGTAATACATGTTCTTTGAACACAGCTAGCGATGTAGGGGAGACGCTATGTGCTTGTAATAACACACCAGCTGCGGGCCTTGCATTCTGGACTTAATCCAGAAGCGTGCTAGAACCAGTCTGCTGTATCACTCCTCCCTTGACTCTTGTCCGAAGCCTTTGGGAGAGAGGATCTCAGTCTAAGTCTCCTCAGAAACCTCTGGGGCATACGGAGCCACAGTTTCTGCTATTCTTCTTTAGCTCCCATGACACACCAGGAAAGACTTAACTGTGCAGAGAATGAATAGTCTTTACAGGTGGGGGAAAGGTAGCAACACTGGGGATGTGGGTGTAAAAAGGTGTCTCAATTTTTGAAAGAAATAGAAAACGAGGAGTAGGGAACAGGAGTGCAGTTGGGACACTGGTGTGGTTGATATCAAGCCATTGTGAAATTTTAATATGGGAATTAAATAATTTGAAGCTGCTTTATAGGCACCCAATTAACATTGCTTTCCTTATAAAATCTTAATTCTGGACAGCACCATGGATAGAAAGTAACATACTGGAGAAAAGATTTTACTGTTTTGAGCTGAGTTTTAAAGAGGACAGAGACAGCTAGAAGTCTAGTGGGTTGGCTGGAAACTCGAATTTCTATGAAGTGTTGATTGATGCCTCTGTGTTGACGCGGAAGAAGCTCTGTAGGAGTTGTGGAAAGTTTTTATCCTTCTCAATAACATCCATCAATGTCAAGCACGGTAAGAGGAATCTGGCTGGATGTAAGTTTACCTAAGTACAGGCAGAGGACTAGACTTAGTCACGAGGTCAAATGACTGCAGCTTGATGTGATTAACAACTGGCTCGGAATCTCTGCTGTGTTATTAAAACAGTATCTAAGCCATGGTGTGAGAAGGGGGCGGAGTGACAGATTCAGGAATGGCAAGCTCATTTGATGCCTTTGTGTTGATAAGAAAATAGAGGTCCCCCAGGCAGTGGTGGCACACGCCTTTAATCACAACACTTGGGAAGCAGAGACAGGCAGATTTCTGAGTTTGAGGCCAGTCTGGCCTACAGAGTGAGTTCCAGGACAGCCAGGGCTACACGGAGAAACCCTCTCTCTCTCTCTCTCTCCATATATATATATATATATATATATATATATATATATATATATATATACACACACACACACACATACCAGATATACTATACACACACACCATATACGTACACATACATGTTCCATGGACATATACACACATAAAATAGACACACACATATGCACACTCACATACACACCATAGCACCACAAATATACACAACATGCACATATATACACATCATACACAGAAGTGCAGATGCACATTTAATAAACACATACCATGTACATACACACTTAGCACACATGCACACACACACACACACACACACACACATACACAGAGAGAGAGAGAGAGAGCATTTGGCTTAGTAGCTTGGAGCCAGCCTCCCTCTGCCTCATTTGCTAGCGCCCTTCTATAGTTCACAGTCTCACAGCCCTGCAGAGCTCACGGTAAGCCCTGTGCTCAGCACTGCTCAGACCCTAGCTCAATCATCTGCCTCTGAAGTGAGTATTAAGAGAAACTGCCAAAGGAGACACTTGCAAAGATGAAAGGATAGCCACCAGTCTGGGAAATAAGTCATAGGAGGAAGGAATGCATCTCAGTAAAGGCTTGAATGACACTCAGACGACCATGAAACCTGGCTCGGGATGTTTGAAGAAAGGAAGATTTGAGTGCTTCTGGGTAGATCCACCAGGTCCGATGAGGACTGCCGTGTAGATTAGATGCCCTACACAGGGGCATGCTCATGTATTATGTCAACCCTCAGGTATAACGGGACCCATTTCCACTTCAGTTGCAGGGATACTTTCCTAGCATCATGCCAACTCAAAACTCTGGTGGCTTCCTTTGAAGGCTTGAGTTCTTTGTAAGCTAGAGAATTTGTTCTACTGATCAAGAAGATCAGAGAGGAGCTGCAGGGAGAGTTCAGTCCATAAAGTGCTTGACATATAAACACAAGGACCTAAGTTCGATTCCCAGAACCTACAGAGAGAAGTATTTTGTAACCCCAGCATGAGATAGGCAGATCCCTGAGGCTCACTGGCAGCCCACCCTTGCCTGCTTGGTAAGCTCCAGTCCAAATGAGAGACTCTGCCTCAAAAAGCAAAATAGACTGGATGGTCCCTGAAGAATGATTCCTGACAGTGACCTCTTCTCCATATGTATACAGCACATGTGAACCCACATGAATGTGTACATACAAACTCATATGCATACATACATGTAAATTCACATAAATATATACATACAAATTCATATACATATGTATGTATGAATACACATTCTTATGTACAAACTATATGCATACATACATGTGAATCCACATGAATATGTGCACACAAACTCAACAGATACATAAAGAATTACATAAAAGATATTCCACTGAACAAAGTTTGAACGCATAGAACTTTGTCAAGATAGCCTATAATTCCACAGGATGTTGCTTGCACACACTTACAGGGTTATAAAATACCATTATAAATCGGATGATTGTTCTGCACTCAACTCCTCCACAGTCCAGCAGCAGAAGCAGACATGCATGCAACTGTGATGCTAACGTCTACACAACTGCTCAGAGTTCCACTAATTTCAGAACAAACCCATACCAGAGAAGACAGCCACCTCCTTTGTGTCCTTGCCCATAAGTACTGCGGCCCAAACCATCAGATGATTCACCAAACATCGTTATTCTCTTGTGTTTAAATATTTCACTCCCAGAGCACTATTAAGAATATATTTACTCATGAGTTCCTGCTGAAGTCTGTCTGCTCTAGGGCATGGTTTCTTCACCTCTTTCTACCCATTACTTGTTTCTGCCTGAGAAATGTTTGTGTGACCCTAGTCATACAGACATGGTGGCAGAAGTACAAATACATACATACATATATACATATATACATATATATATTTATATATGGAATAGAAACAAACATTTGCCAACAAACCATTATGACGTTTATCTTACATAGATTCCTAGGTATACATCTAATTTTTACCATTTATTAAAACAAATGCAACTTTGCACGCTAATGGGACAGATGCTTTATTTTTACATAGAGAGTTCGATCTTGACTGCATATTTGGTACCATAGGATACAGAGGACCTTCAATGTTTCTTAGATTTGATTGATAGCATGATCTTTTAACTGTCAATGCTGAGGGAACTGCTTTGCATAAATCCACAGTACAAAAATGGCAGAAGATGTTTAGGAGGGCCATCTCAGAAACTGCTTGAAGCTGTGTTTTAATCTCAAGCCAAAATTCATTTAATGATTTTTCTTTGAAATGCAAGTTGTGACTCAAATGGCAATATTTAAAACCAAATATCCTAACATGTTACAATCTAAAGATATGACAATTTAAAACTTATATGCAGACAATGACATTAAGAAAATATTGAAATTTTTTTCTGTAATTAACCCATTATGTTTCTGTAAAATCATGAGAATTTGTAAGTCCAGTACAAACATTGCAGGTCCTAAGATATGATAGTCCCAGACCTGAGCTGACATCTCAGGCAGCCCTCTTTGGTGCTGTTTGGTGTGGCCCCATGCACAGTACAGTGTCCATGCTGTGGACCCAGAACCAAGGCTGCAGTGAAGTACTGGGATGTAGCATGGGTGTGTGCTGAGTAGACACCTCAGACTCATTACATTTTAGTTTCAACTAATTTTCATCATCTATTACAGTTCTGAAAGATTTCACTCTTACAAATTTCTCACAATCCCTAAATTTGGTTCATCAATCAGACATGGAGGGGTGGCCTACGGTATAAGAAACTGAGCTCCAAGATACCAGGGGGCAGACTCTAATATAGTGGCCTCTGACTGGCCGGCACTCACATTTCAGCTACGTAAGCCAGAGCCACTGTGAACACTTCGTAATGATCCTGTACAGACTCACTGCCCAGAAGGATCTGGTTTATTCCCATTGCCCCAGCATAATTTCTAACACTGCCTCTTTGACTCACAAGAGTGCCCAGCCTGAATGAGGGATTACATGACCAGGCTAACACTACCCCCCTTTCTGAATGTCCTATGTTCTAGTTTGTGTAATACACAGGAAGACGCTTAAGAAGTACCGAGTAATTTTAATTGAACAAGACACCTTATTGATGACCACTAACATTGCTTAAGTATCTTTAATACAAAGCAGATTAAAACCCAAACAAAATGCTAGGTTGTGTGAAAATGAGATGTAGGGAGAAAAAAAAAACCTCTCAAGAAAAAGAAGCAGGAAATTTTCATTTTTATAAGATTTTTTTAATTGATAGTATGTATATGTATGGGTGTGTCACAACAGGTCACAAACAGAGATTAAAGGACAACTTTTGGGAAAACCTTGTCTCCTTCCACTATGGGCTCCAAGATCAAACTCAGGGCGTCAGGCCTGCTTAACGAGCATCTTTACCTACCGGCCCATCTTGCAGGCCCAGGAAATCTTTAAGCTGAAAAATGTTTACAGTGTCAACATTCTAGCTAAAATATAGGTGCACATTCATGTCCGTGTTTATCCATCAATTCATCGACTCACCTAACAACAAGGACATAAGAACAAACTGGCTCCAGGAACACTGTATTATGCGTAGGTAATAAAATAGGTAAGTTGGATCGGGCTTGGTATCCCTATGTCAACGCTCCTTTTTGTTCTTAAGAATAGAAATTGAAGTGGAAGGGGAATGAGAGCAAATAGGCTTTCCAAGGTGTTTTGCATATTATTGTTAGCGAATATGATGGACTGTAACCATCTTAAACAGGAATGGTTTGTCCCTCGGTGGCTCTGCTCATTCCGGTTATGCATTTTTTCTTAGTGCGTCTCCTGCCTGGGGATTTATGGTTTAACAGACTGTAATGGGCCAGATAAAGCCATTCATCATGCGGGCTTAATGTAGGATAGGAAATTTAACTTGGTGAGCGTGATATATAAATATTGGTCTTTTTGGAACACACAGAGCATATTTAACTGAGTACTGAATGCAGGCTATAGACTGTGTCTCAGGTCTGAGGGAGCTGGGAAGGAAGACGCTTCCTCCTGGTGTGTGTTGCAGCCTTTCCAGCCCTTGGTCTTCTCAGAACTCTTTCATTCCATCACATTCTTTGTTCATGTTAATGTCTACACTTCCATGCCTGTCATTTGCATCTCACAGGCAAGAGATACATGCTCTACCTGTGTTGTACAGCCCTATCCACCCAGCAGAGTGGCTGCCATATTTGAAAGACCTGCCATGTTTGTTTGCAAAATATCATTGCAGTTGGGCTGGCTATTGAGGAAGGTGAGGGCAGGAGCATTCTTAGACCCTCATCTGAGTCTCCAGTCATGCCTTCTGATCAGTTGTATGCAATTCTGCTACAGGAGCACATGACCTTAGATCTTAGAGTAGGGCTAGGGTTTAAGGGCTGGAGAAGACAAAGAGAAGGGGTTCCATCTGCCTAGCTATGAGGGAGCCTTGATTCCTGCTAAGGCAGACTTCTCTTGTGGCTGCTTGAAGGTCACATGCTCCCACTAGAACCTCCTGATCCATGCATTGTAAATAAGTCTGATGAAGTACTCAGTCACCAGGATGAACTTAGGTGGAATCAATCTTTAGTTTGTCGTCGGAGTCTTAGGAAGAGGGGGTCAGAGCTTATTTTCCCAACAGCCACCTAAAAATTCCAGAGTTGGGTCTGCCTTGGTGGATTTATTCACATCGATGTTTAGAATGTCTTTGAGCACAGTTGGTGCCAATGAAGATGGTATAATGGGACTTTTAATGCCCTGTCTAGACAGCTTATTCACAGACTGCCAACCGTAACATATGTCAGGAGGAGTGTTTCGGATGGTGAATGTGGCAATCACCACAGGAGCTGACTGAGGCTAAGCATCAGATGTTCAAGGAAGAGAAATTATTTTCAGGATGATTGGTCAAAAGCAATGGCTTGAGTTCTTAGCCGATGGTTCCAGCATGCTGTGCGAAGCCAAGATTTACAATGAGAGATCAGGAAGTGCCGCTGCAGGTCTTCATTAAGTTACAGGCCGTGCTGAGAGCCCAGTGGAGCCAGCCCATTCATAGAATTCAAGATAACACAGGCAGTGGCTGGGGAGATGGCTCAGTCAGTGACATGCTTGCCACACAATCATGAGGACCTGTCCAGATCCTGGCACCTATATAAAAGCCAAGCCTGGCAGCAATCCCAATGATGAGAGGCAGAGACAAGAGAATCCCAGGGACTTTCTGGCCAGGCAGTCTGCTGAACCAGTGAGCTCTGTTTTGATGAGAGATCCCATGTCAAGCAGTAAGACGGAGAGTGGTACCAGATGACACCTAATGTGAGTCTCTGGCCTCCACATGCATGTGCATGCATGTGCTCACATGTGCAAGCAAATGAGAAAATAAATATGCTAGCATAAAAATTTTTAGCATAAAATATTTAAAAGAAATTAAAAACATTTAAATAAAATAAAGGGAGTATATGTGGGGCAGTAGACTGTGGCACCAGACAGAAGAACTGGTAAGGTAGCAGCAAGTTCAGATCCCTGGTAAATCTCATAATTGAGGACTTGAGGATGGCAGGAGGTTGAACTAGCTCCCAACCAGGTTCCTGTCCTGGAGCACTTGACTACAGCACCCCACTAAGAGGACCATAACAACCAGTTATATAGCATAGAACTTAGAGTTCTCCACGCTAATGAGGTATCTAGATAGGCCCCTAGTGTTCAGCCAATAAGCTTCCCTTCCTGGGCATCCCTTCCTGCAAAACATAATTAATCTCTGATCCACATATAAATAAATCTACCATGAATTCATCCACCATGAATAAAACATTTTGAATAAGCAAAGACCATCTCATTCATCAAGGACCCATAGGGGAAGGCCTTCTTCAAACAAAGCCAGTTCTCCTTCACCCCCTCAGCATTCCTGCCACTCATTCGGAGCTAAGCCAGATTCCCCATCCCAGGCTCACCGAAGGCTTTCGGGCTCCAGTTCCCAACTCCTTGAGGTCCCCAGTGGTGTCTGGGTGCACAGGAGGATGGGAACCACGGCATCTGTCCCAGCCCCCACCATTTCCCACGTGGAGAAACACAGGCTGGGACCCCATCCTAGACTGCATTTTACCTTCCGTGTGGCACATCAGTGGTATTCCAACACCCCAGCGGTGAGGTAGAAACACAGAACAAAAAGTATATACCCAAAAATTACAATTCTCAGCTGCTATGCTAGTTTCTCAAGTCCTTGGCAATAGCTGAAGCTTTTGCCAAAACTAATGCAGAAACTCTGTACGTGTCCATCTCAGGGAAGACAGGTTAAAACAAAGACTGAGATTCTGAGCAGCCAAGGAATGCTGGGATCTATTGCCTTTTGGTTCACATTTCAAAATATCTCCAGCTATTAGAGTCCCTTCAGCTCCACACATTTCATGGTGGTAAATTCTGATCACCTCCCAGCTGCTTGTGCTGGACACTGAAGGCTGAGAAAGCCATAGTCACAGGTTCTCCACAAGCTCAGAACCATCTGGTTTAGGACAGTAGACCCATGTACAGATAGTGACAATGTGAGTTGTCAATATTCAGCTTGGCTGACTGCTACAGTTATCTGTAGCCATATACACAGGTTAAGGAAGAGGTTTACAAAATTTTGATAGTGTTCTCCCCTTACAAAGCTCAGAATCTAGACTATGAAGAGATGCAGGCATAGAGAAACAGTGAGGTAAAACCCCAGGGATGCTGACAGCAAGAAGGCTAGTCCAGATGTTGAGATGGTGTTCTCGAGGAGGGTCGATGGAGTATTCAGAGAGAGACAGTGGGACTGAGGAGGGGATGGGATTTCAGGGCCAGAAGACAGACTCAGGTAGGCAAGTGGGGAAACTGCAGCTAAGGAGGATGCCTAATTTTTAGAGGGATAAATTAAAACAGGAGAAGTAAAGACGCAGGTCTGGGGACACAGCCTGTTCTGCGAGCAGTGTTGTGCTCACTCCTCGGGGCCACAAGATCAGGGACAATAATGCAGTGAAACAGGCTAGAGCTTAGATCATGAGACAGATGTCCCCAATAACTGGGACAGAAGAAGTGGATGTGGTGACCACATGGCAAAAAAGATGGTTGACGGATGAGTCTGGGGGTTTGGTGCTGCTGCTGGTGGTGGTGGTATGTGGTGTGTGTGTGTGTGTGTGTGTGTGTGTGTGTGTGTGTGTGTGCGTGCGTGTGTGTACGTGTGCATGCATGCTTCTGCATGTTGGGGTGGGGGTCATTCAATATTGGGTGTAAAATGGCTGACAAGAAACTTCCAGGGATCCTCCTATCTCTAATGCCTTGATGTTGAGACTGCAGATGCTCACTGCCATGTCTAGATTTTTGCTTGGATGCTGAGTACCAAACTCAGGGTCTGTTTGTGCAGTAGCCACTTGACCTACTGACCCATCTCTTGGCCACTATTTAAGCAACCCCTAGCTATGAATGCCAGCCTCCACCCTCTCACTGAGAACTGGTGCTTCAAAGATGGCTACCCTGTGAGATGTTCCCGGTGCAGGCTGTGTGCTCCCATGTGCCAGGGTGAGACAGTTATCTTGGGGGCTTAGCTTTAAACTTTCTTTTCAAGACTGGAAAACAAAATTCTTGGTGGATTTGAACAGAAAGTTTGAGTGTCCTATGAGGCCACAGTATGCTTCCGCACATCACCCCGTGTAGGTCTGTCCTTTACCCCAGTTTTAAGAACATTAGAGCCTTGAAGTAGACACACAACCCTTGTGTCATGAGAGAGGTCATTAGGCCTGTGAATTATGCTGTAAAGTACCAGAAATTATTCTAACACTCCCTTGAAATGTTAGACAACTAGGGAGTCACGGGCTGTTTCTTTGTTTATTAACCATGGTAAGATGGCATGAAGCAAGACAAAATAATGAGGTACAGTGTAAAGTAGCAAGATGGTGATGTTAAGAGAAATTACGATAAACCCAAAGCATGTATAGGTATTAATATACATATACATAAATCATACACATACATATACATGCATGCACATGCATACACATACATACACACACATATACACATATATGGCATTTTTACTTATTTGGTCAGGGTCTCATGTAGTCCAGGATGGCCTCAAATGCTCTATGTAGCTAGGGGTGACTTTGAATTTAGGATCCTCCTGCCTCAACCTTCTGATGCTGAGATTACAAGTATATATTATCATACCTGCTTTATGCATTGCTGGGGACGGAGCCCAGGGCTTCATGCATGCTGGACAAGCACTCTACCAACCAAGCTACAGCCTCAGTTTATGACACTAGGATTTTTATATAAAGCTGACAAATTTTTCTATAATATGATTGAGTCTTGGAAGGCTTAGCTGAACAGGTTAGGAAATTCATGATGCTTCTGAATATATTGATCCCATAACTGTTCCCACGCAGATAATGATAGACAAGATAAGGAGTTCAACTCATATTTAGAGATGATTTCCATTCCAGATTTCTTACCTGGGACTCTCCTAATTGTGTTTAAAAAACTGGAGAAAGTGTTCTCCTGCACCATCAGGTCCCTCTGTTAAAATGCCTGTCTATAAATAAGGCTAATTGCCTCATTTTCTTTATGATAATGGAATTAACTATCTATGGGTACAGCAACAGGTCAAACCCAACCTCCATTACCATCAGATGCAAACAGTCAATAACTGCTTTCATGATCTTTTTTTTTTAACGTGAAGAATGTAACACATCACTTCACATAATTATTGATTTTTGTCAAATGCTATCAGCAGAAGCTGATCCTGAAAATAACGGGGGGTAAGATAATGAGATGCACTTATTAAAAGCACAAGGAGCTACTGTCAGGGAGAGAGAGAGGAAGCTTTCATGCCTTTGACTTTCTCTCCAGCACTACATAAGCCACGATCTCAGCACTCAGAAGGTAGAAGCAGGAAGATCCAAAGTTTAAAGTCACCCTAAGCTATATAGAGTTCATCCTGGACTACATGAGACCCTGACTAAATACATAAAAACAGGACAAAGTGCCTAAAAGTTCAAAGAGTGGCCATGAAGATGGCCCTAGTGGTAAAAGCTTGCAACACAAACATAAAGAGCGGATTATAGACCCCTGTTACCCACAAAAATGTCAGACTTGGCTGTGTTCATCTGTAATCCAGTGCCTAGGAGTGTGGAGACTCACAGGCCAGCTTGTTAAGCCGAATACTAAGCTCCCAGTGCAGTAAGGGACCCTTCTCAAAGAAGAAAACAATAGTTGCTTGTGATTGATGAAGATAACCACCCTTAGCCTCTGGCTTCCTGTGGTATTTGAACAAGAATGCCTGCTCCCTCATAGGTTCATATACTTGAGTTCTTAGTCCCCAGGGAGTGGCATTATTTGAAAGAATTAGAAGGATTAGGAGGTGTGGCCTTGCTGGAGGAAGTGTGTCACTGGGAGTGGGCTTAGAGGTTTAAAAGCCCAAGTCAGTGTTACTCTCTTGGCTTGTGGATCAGGATGTAGGCCTAGTTACTGCTCCAGTGCCTGCCTACATGCCACCATGCTCTCTGCCATGATGATGTGTGCTTTCATAAGAGTTGCCTTGGTCATGGTGCCTCTTCACAGCAAATATGTGCTACCATTCCCTTTTTTGTTTGTTTGTTTTTCACTTCACTTTTAACTATTTATCTCACAGGTACACGATACACACATTTACCAATAAAAGCTTATGGCAATACTTCAATGGGTACCATCTGTTACTTCCATTTCTCAGCAGCTCCAAGTTGTTGTGGTGTGATGTTGTGTGATGATTATGTGTGACGATGTAGTGGATACTCAATGGGCCGTCCCATTATCCAACTGCCTTATCCTGAGTCACTCACGATCCTTGCAAGGATTCCCATGTAAGATGCACTGAGATCTACATGCTAAGATGCATGGCGAATCCCACCTCAGCCACTGTGAGCCCAACATGAACCTTTCTTATTATATAGACCATGTTTTACCTCTATAAGAGCAATCACAATCCTCATCTTGGCACACCTGCAGGGATTAATATTATCCCTGGGCTCCTCCTCATTTATTTTGGACCAGATGCAATTGCTACTGACAAAGGGATACTTCATGTTCTAGCCAGTGAGAGTTCCATGGCCTAAGAACTAGGCAAAATTCATAGGTGGCAACGTTGTAAACAACCTTGCAGTGAACTCACAAAGGTCTGCATTTAGTAAAGCATGCTAAGGAGTCCAGCAATTCATCCTGAAGCTGAAAACTTCTTGTACTACAGAGGTGTTAGGAAGGGTCTCCCCGGGGCACGGGTTTTAGTCAGAGCCAGCTGACACACACCTCTCCCTGGAATGGCTCTCCCGCCAGGATCCCTGACTTTGACCTCCTCCTTTGGAAGTATTCATCATGACAGCACAGCACACTCTTGTATTGTTCTTCCACAAACCTCCTGTATCTGCTTAGTAATGTGTAAGCCGTGGATCTTATGACACACAACTAACATTCTTGTCTCTAAAACCTTGTTAATCTCACTGTTAAACTCAAGAAAATACTTTAAAAATTGCAATAGCATTAATGTGAAGGCAACAGATGTAAAAACTAGAACTTCTGGTCCTTAGGCATCATGGACATCCACAAGTATGTATCCACACAACTTATTATCAATACATTTAACTGTGCCAAGTCTGAGTGCTGGACTCTGTGGGGAAAGAGGAATGGGTCTAAGGAAAACAAACGTGTTAGGGATATACATGAGATGGCAGGTTCATGATATATACATATATGTGTGTGTGTATATGCATATGTGTGTACATGTATATGCATATGTGTGTATATGTATATGTGTATATATACATACATATATACATATATACATATACATACATTATATATACATATATATGTATGTATATATATATATATATAATCATTTCCTCCTTGCCTTTCCTCCTCCAATCCCACCCATGTAACCCCTTGTTCTCTCTGAAAATCATGGTAAATAAGGCCCAAGGAGCCCCAATGAGTCATGTAAGCATGCAGCTCCTAGGTTTCATAAATATTCAGGCCTTTCTGACTGTAAAACTCAGTCTCGTTCATTACCCAGCTCGTTCCCTTTAGTATATTTACTTCTTTCTACTTAGAGTCTTGGCCACGATGAACTGCCTCAGCACCAGCTCGAGCTTATGAGAAACACAGATCTCAAGTTTCCATCCTTGTCAGACCAAGCTAATCAAAATCTACACTGTGTGTGTGTGTGTGTGTATGTGTGTGTGTGTGTGTCTGTCTGTCTGTGAGTCTGTGTGTCTGTGTGTGTTCATATGTGAAATTAGGAAACCCACAGCCTTAGCACACCTCCCTCCCCTGATACCCCCTCCTCCTGCATATGGCAGACTAGCTGGCCCACAAGCTTTCAGGGTATTTCCTGTCTGTTTCCTGTCTCTTCACAGAAGTGCTGGAATTACAGATGCACACAACCATACCCAGCTTTACATGGGTTCTGGGAAATCAAACTCAGACCAGCACACTCATATGGAAAGTGCTTTTTCCCCCGCTGAGTCTTCTCCCAGCCTCAGAATCTGAGTGTCAACAACACTCACCGAAGTGTGTGGATATTAAAGCTACACTTCCAGGCCAAGGAAGTGCTTAGTTAAAACACTTGAACACTTAACCCAAAGGGCTGTCCTTCTACCAATTGAGTCTGTAGCTTGAAATAAAAGAAATAGGTTGAGCCTTCAAGTTTATAACCTAACTTGGTAAAACATTTATTACACCTTTGTTTGAAAATGAAAGACAGAAGTAGCATCAAGTCAGCCTGACCTGTTTAGAATTCATGCTGACTCTCGCAATGCATTGATTTTAATATATTGTTTTGCTAAGTGTCCAGAATATCATGCATTTATACCCTTTCTATCTTTGTTTAAGTAAATCCTCTTGATTACAACAACCTGCTATTCCCTCTAAGCTACCGTGCTAACCTGTATTTTCTTCAAGGCCCCAGTTAACTGGTACTTCCTCCGGCTGTCACTCATCGAGCTTGTGAATGCTGCTCATGACTGAAGAAGGGTCACTCATGGGAAATCCAGGCTCCATGAAGATGCCATATACAATCTATAAAATTCTCTCTGCCGAATGATGTTTCTACATCCTGGCCTGTGGCCTCTAATAGCCTCTCCACCAGGACCTGACCCACCAGATGCAGGCCCTTGCTCTGCAGCTTCTGCTGGCCTGCAGTTCTCACCAAGAATTAGGACACATATCTCTTTGTGTCTAAAGTTGGGTCCTCTGAGGTCTTTCACCCATAATGTCCCAATGTCTTCCTGTATCAAGCTTTGGTTTCCTTGGTAAAGTATCCTCCAGATGATTCGTCATACTTTTGAACACATAGTCACCATGGCAACACTGTTTCCAGAGGTTGTAGTACCTCTAGGAGGTAGTGGTCTCTCTGGAGGGGCTGGGTCACAGTGAGGAGGGATTTGAGGTTTACAGCCCAGCCCCTTTTCCTGTCCCAGCCACTTCATGTTCTGCTAACATATGAAGCATCTGGCTTACACTCATTCAGCCACTCATTCAGATTCCACCAAGCACCAAGGGCTGTCACACAGTGCTAATGTAGAACCATGCTATTAATACAGAACCAGGCTACTAATGGCCATTCAAGGAGAACTCATGACCATGTCCTGAGGCTTTGCTATGGAGACCTCTGGCCTATGACTAGGGATGGTACAGCTGGGTCACGTGGCAACTGTGGGGTCCCCTAGCTTAAGCTGGGGATTAGTTTAGCTGGGTCATGCAACAGTGGTTTAAAAAGTTGTAGCAGTCCTCAAGGTCAGGGCTGGAGAAAACAATATTGGAATTTACCTCTAGGTTCCACTAAGAGATCCTGACTTCATACAGAAAGGAGAAAACCATCAAGAAAGACAACAGTGTCAACTTGAGATTCCATGTGTACTGCACACACACTTGAACATGCTTACATATAACACACACACACACACACACACACACACACACACACACAAATTAGACTTAAAAATCCGTAATTGAAATTAAATGCACAGGCCATTTGTACAAACGAGCAGAAAAGCAGATACCGACCTTTACTTCCTCAGACTGGTAACTCCTTAAAAAGATATGTATACACACAGACACTCAGATAATAGACACACACACAGAGACACGCAAACAGACACAGACACACACAGACATACACACACACACACACACCATGCAAAGCCATGTGTTTCACCATGGCATCTTCAAACAGAAGTTGTTTTTGTTGACTCTCTTCTCTCCTTCATCATCCCCTTCCCCTATCCCCCGTGCCCTCCCTGTCCAATCATTCATACCCCCTCTCCCATCAACACCTTCCCCCTCATGTGTCCTTTTTAGTTTTATAGTGTGTATGTGTGTGTGTAAGTGTGTGTGCATCTATGTGTCTGTTTATGTGTGTATGTATGAGTGTGTGTGTGTGTATGTGTGTGTGTGGTGTCCACATATGTGTAAATTTAGGTGGAGGTCAAAGGTTTTTATTGAGTTTCTTTCACTGACTTGTCTCTACCTGTACATTTTGAGACAGGGTTTCTCTCTCTATCTGAGGCTCATCGATTCTGTTAGCCAGGCTGGCCAGTGAGCTTCAGGAATCTGCCTGTCTCTCCCATACAAATTCACACACACACACACACACACACAAACACACACATACACACAATCACACACACACAAACACACAACACACACATACCAGCCATGTGGTTACAGGATGCACCATCACACCCAGATTAACATGGGTTCTGGGCTCTGAACTCAGGTCCTCAAACTTGTGGGCATCCAAAGCACAAAGCTCTTTTCTCAATAAGATAAATATATGTGTATCTGAAGACACATGCTCGCTTTAGCAGTGACATTTCCCTTGTTCTAAACCACTTTATTCAACTCCTCCAAAGCTTTCCTTTAGTTTTAACTAATGGAGCATTTCTTATTTTGAAATTGTTCCATACAAAAAGTAGACTGGTTGGAGAAGCAAACATAGCAGTCAATTTGCTAAGCCACACTAAATTCACCAGTACTCAGACGCCAACAACAGTTCCAGGCAGCAACGGAGATGCAACTTTCATCGTTTGGGTTCTAATGTATGCTCACCACGAAATCCCATCTAACCCTTCTAGGATTGATAGGAGACTCTACTGCCTAGCTGGGAGTTGGTGGACACCCTATGACCAGACCATGTGACCAGTTCTACCCAATGAGCTGGGCTGAAGCAGCGAAGGGTCTCTATGGCCTTCCTCCACCTCCTGCCCAGTTGTGGCAAACATGGGCAAGGTCATGGGCACATCCTAATGGTGCAGACTGGAACTATTTAAATCACTGAGTCATGGAAGAGCATAAAGCACCCTGGACATGCGGATACAGCAGGGTATGTGACTCAAATCCCCGAGCTCAGGGGCTCAGGTTAGCTCTTTGCTATCACTGTTTTGACAAGTCTTGAAAAGCAGTTTCATCTTGCACTAGACTGTCAAATGTTCTACTAATTTCATCCATAGATCAAACCTTTAGGAGTTTTGTATGATTGCATCAAGCCACTAAAATTTTCCTGTTTGCTTGTATGCATGCACATATATGTATAGGTGTGTGCATGTGGAAGGCAGAAGACAATCTAAGGTGACCTTCCTTGAGTGTCTTCCTTTTGTTGTTGTTGGCCTAGGATGTTGCCAAATAAACTAGGCTAGCTAGCCAGAGAGCTCCAGGGATGCACCTGCCCCACCTCTCATTTTGTCATCACTGGGACTACAAACGTGCGTCACTCTGTCTGGCTTCTCCTGTGGATTCTGGGACCCTAACATAGTCTCTATGTTTACAAGTCACATGCTTTAGAACTCAGCCACCTCCATAGCACAAAGCACTGCGATTGGTAAGCTCTTTGTTTCTGTATTACCTGCCTATCCTATCCTGCCTAATGTAACCACAAAAGCCTTTGAGATGCTAGCATGACCATATTCTAACATGGCGCTCTACATAGTTGCCCTTCCTCTGCAGACTCATGCCAACACTAAGGTCTCCATAGCCTTAGTAGCCACCAAAAGGGACAACACTGGATAGTTTATTGTGGTTATTAGATGAACTCTTACTCTGTTGTTTGTGGTAGAGATACATCTTCATCATGTATGTTTCAAACCTTCTAATTGAACTTCCCTGTGGCAGAGACTGAAACCTAGAACAGATTTCCCAGAGTTCTTTACAATTAGTTCTTTACACTCTGACGAGCATGTGACCTATATCTTTCTAAGGAGGTACACCCATGAGAGGCTTAGGGTAGAAAAGGAGGGAGTATTTGTCTTCGGGAACTAACAGAAATAGCCTTGTTTTACAAGTGTGTCTTCTTTTGTGTCAACTCTGGCAGGAGCCCCTGCTTAGGGCTGTAAATCAGCACAGCCATCCTGCAGTGGGCATGTCTTCCAGCTGTGCTGACTTCAGTGTATAGCATATAATTTTCGGTCCCCAGACCCTGCAAAGACTTTATAAGCTTCCCAAGTGTTCTAGTTTCACTTAAAACTGAACAAAAACAACATGTGGAGGAAAAGTTTTGTTGTAGTTGTTGTTATTGTTGTTGTTGTTGTTGTTGAAATACCAGGTTATGGTCATCAGGGGAGGGGAGCAAGGCAGGAACTCATAGTCATATCAGATCCACAGTTAAGAGCAGAGAGAAACAAAGGTGCTCAGCTCCCTGCTTCCTTTCATCTAGCCTTCTTCTGTCCTCCATAGTTAGGAAACCTGAATAGGGAATGGTGCTACCCACAATAGGCTAGATCTTTCTACATCAATGAACAATCAAGACAATCCCACAAAGCTATAACCACAGCCAGACTAATCTATATAATTTCTCAGTAAGACTCTCTTTCCAGGTGTTTCTAAGCTGTGTCAGATTGATGGTTAACACTAACCAGCACACCAATTGATGTTGTAGACTGTTGTCAACAACTGAAACAGACAAGGCCATTCCTTCCCCTAAGTGTAAGGTCGTTGAAGGCAAGGGATGGATGTGAGTTTCAAATCTTCTGCATCAGTTACTTTGCACATTGATGTGACCAAATAGGTGCAACTTAAGGAAGAGCCACTTAAGAAAGTAAAGGGGGGGTTATCTTGGCTCTGGTCAGAGGGCACAATTATCAGAAGACAGGAGAAGGACAGGAGGCAGCTGAGAGCTCACACCTCAGTAGCTCAAGAAACTAGAAGGCAGATGCTAAACTGGCTTGCTCTTTTTTCATTCTGTATTCAATCCAGGACCCTATTAGAAGAACGTGATGCCAACCACATTCAAAGCAAGGGCATCCCTTCTCAATGACCTTTTCCCAAGAAGTCTTAAAGACAGATACATCCAAAGCCATGCCTCACTAATGACCTCGGCATTCATGTGTCACGATCTACACTTAGCATCATACCTTCTCTTCCCACCTACTAGCCAGCTAAGATTAGTTCAATAGCTTGGTTCATAATGACCCAAAAGATGCTTTAGGAAGAAAAACAGTGGAAAGGAAAGAACAACTACCAACACTGATTATCTTAAAGGGCCTAGCCTTGACATGGAGGCTCATGCCTACCATGCCAGCACTTAGGAGGCTGGGACAGGGGAAATACCTTAAATTTGATGCTATGAGTTAATTCCAGATCAGGCTGGAACAGAGCTATAGAGTATGAACCTGTTTCATATAACAAAAAAAGAACACATAAAAAATACAAAGCAGGGTGGGCATCTCAGTGTGCTATGCTATGAAGCTAAACACGTTTGGTTTATTGGAATGTCTGCAAAAATTCTATTTTATCAAGCTCTTTGCTGCAAGTGTATTTCTAAGACAAAATTCTTTTTTTTTTTTTGGTTTTTCAAGACAGGGTTTCTCTGTGTAGCCCTGGCTGTCCTGGAACTCACTCGGTAGACCAGGCTGGCCTCGAACTCAGAAATCCGCCTGCCTCTGCCTCCCAAGTGCTGGGATTAAAGGCGTGTGCCACCACTGCCCGGCTGACAAAATTCTTTTAAAATCATATAAATGTTTTAAAAAAAATTAAATCCCTGTTTTCCCACAGTTTGTCAGACAGAGTTTCATCAGGTATATCTGCCTTCCACACAGTGACAGAAGCCTCAGTCCTGGTTAGGGGAAGGGAAGCTGCCAATGGGCTTCCACCTTAAGCCTATTGGTCCACCTGGGGCTCTCAATCCCCACAGAACTCATGGCATGGTTCCCAATTGATTTATGGTCAAAAAAAGAACTGGAATAAAAGAATTTTGAGTGATAGCAACACCTGGAACTTCCTGTTACTGTACCAAAAAAAAAAAAAAAAAAAAAAAAAAAAAAAAAAAAAAAAAAAAAA
>NW_021604620.1:5471379-5515896 GCF_004785775.1 Grammomys surdaster | reverse complement strand
AAAAAAAAAAAAAAAAAAAAACCTCTGACATCAATAGACACCACGAGTCCTTAGAAAACTTGGTGCTAATCAGACCAATGTACCCTGCTTCCAGAATGTTCTCATCTGCTACTTCACATAGTAGCATCCTCTTACATGTAGTCTGCCGACACTGGAAAGTAGGTCAAGACACGCTAGAGCCTTCTCATCTCCCAAATGCTATCCACCATGTGGGGAAAGTTAAGACTCATCGGGGTTGAAGTCTGGGAAGGGAAAGGGAAAGACAAGCAGACACTAAGAAGAAATGAAATGGGTTTGTTTTTCAGCCCCTTCATAAATCTTCATCCTCTTTCTAACAAGATCCCGGAGAATTGGCTTCACTCGGAATGCTCATTATCCAAGTTCAAAACCAGAGGAAAATGACAGTGAAAAAACCATTCTCAATTGATTTATGGCCAGATTGACAGAAGCAGAAGGCCAATCACCTTCCTTTTAAATATCTTTCTACCCCAAACTTGCATGAGAAGCCTTGCTCCAATCAGCTTCTTTAGTTAGAGTACCAAAACAATAGGCACTAATACCTCCAACCATTAATCATCCCAGATATTTCATGATAAAGGTGGTAGCCATAGCCCAGAGGCAGCAGCCATGTATGAGAGGCCACGGACATAGACCAGAGGACATAGCCTTTGGCCAGAAAACATATCCATGTATCAGGAAATACATTCATGGACCAAAAGCAACATCCCTGGGCCAGAGGTTGGTAGAGCAGATGCTACAGTCTTTGTCTTCTCTGAAGCCTAGAGAAAGGCAGATCACACCATGTATGTTTGTTGAGACCTATGGCCGAGGAATTTTACTGAGATGATTCATAATAAAGCCATTTCGGTTCAGTCCTCTTAAAGTAAGGTAACCCCGTGTTCTCTGGTGATAGCGAATAAGGGCCCAGTTAGGCATCTATACTTGGTCAATGCTTACTTAATCCCTGTCAATAGTTGTAGTTAAACTGCAACTATTGATTTGGCTCCTGGTGTTACATTACCGGGACAAAAGTAATGTATATGTATCTAAATGGATTCTCATGCTGTCCCTCCTGGGCTCTCTCCAATCCTTCATAAGTGCCCTTACTTTCTAAGCAGTAAAACCTCATTAGTATGACCCATGGAGGGTAAGCTTTCTGAACAATAAAGAAGGTTGTGATTTCTGATTTCAGGCTGGTTTCCCTTAAGGAAAAGAGGTTGCCTTCCTTTTCTGGTCCACTAGAAAAGTACAAAAGCTAGAATCAATCCCAGAACACAGTGTAGGCAGCAAGTCCCCAGCACCCTGATCCCTCAGTTGTTCACTGCAGGTTATAGCCCTTGTGCACCTTCCTCACAGAGCAACTTAAGAGCGTGATATACAACATACAATGGAGGCTGGCTCGCTGGCTCGCGGGTCAAGGGCTCCTGAGGCTCTTTCAGAGGACCCAGGTTCAGTTCCCAGCACCAACATGATACAGCTTAGAGTTACTGCCCTCCTAAACAGTATTTGCTGGAGATGACGATTCAGTGGTACGTGCCCATGGCTTGCATAAGATCAAGACAGTCAAAAACCATAGTGCGGACAGGGAGGGTCCCAGGAAATTGACATTACAAAAAAACCCAGTGCAGACAGGGAGGATCCTGAAGTTGACATTACAAAAAATCCTAGTGTAGACAGGGAGGGTCCCGGGAAGTTGACATTACATCGTACACAGTGCAGGTCACGCTCGTGTGCTCAGAAGCTAGGCTGCAGTGGAGATGACCTCTAGAGCCCAGGTAAGGACCATCAGAAACATGCACTTATTCTGAGTGAATACTTGGGTTTTGAGACTTCTGCTGCTGATGCTGATTTTTTTGTGCCTCCCATATTAAGTCATGTGGTGACCTACAATCTAAGAAGCTTGAGTCCAGACAAACACATGCCACTGAGTTGATTGCTAGCCTAGTATGGATGTAGAGTGCCTTTCTGTAGACACCCCAGTGCAGCTGCTCTGTTCAACAGAACTTTAGGCCCGCAGTGGGGGAACCAAGGCTGAACCTGACTTCTCAAATACACTATCCACCAGCCATGTGTGAATGTGCCTGGGGAGCCAACTTCCTAGGTAAATGGCTGTGAAGTCTTTTCCTAACCCCATTCAAGGCTTGCCATTCTCCTTTGAGTCCTTAAAACCCTCTTTATCTTAGGAGATTCACCTGGAAAATACTTGTGATGGTATCCATGCATTTCCGGTAAGTTTGGTGAGAACTAAAGACCATCTATTAATGTTCTGCAAAAGGGAATGGTCTTGCTATGCCCCAGCCCCACCTTCCCCCTTTCCTGTGTCACCTCTGAACATAACTTCTCCCAGAAATCCTTACCTGCTCTGAAAATTTGGCCAAAGTCCCTTTCCTAAAAGGTCCTAAAGCGCCCTGGATTTTCTTGACTAAATTCTCTGGGGTTTTCTCAATACCTCCCTACTCTACAGTTTACTGTTCCTTCCAAAGCACAGATGCACAGAACACAGCAGGGTAAACAAACCTGGGAGGTGCTCATGCTCGTGCATGTGTGTGTACGTGTGTGTGTGTGTGTGTGTGTGTGCGCACACACGCATGCGAGTGCATGTGCCCCCACGGGTGCACACATCACAGTCTCATATAGCCCAGGCTAGCCTCCGACTTGCTCCACTCTTCCCATTTATGTGACTTACATTGTATTACGTTGTGTATACATTGTATAGGAGTCAAGTCCAGGGCCTTACACGTGCAGGGGAAGCATTCTCCCAACTGAGCTACTGTTTCTGCTCCCAAATGATTATATGGAATCCTTTGAGCCAGAATTGAACCAGCGACCTGAGGACTGACATGCTCTGCCCACTGCAGTCCTCTCTCTACCAAAAGAGCTACTAAAGACTCCACTCCAAACAAACTCCCGAATGGCTCCTTTTAAAAGGAATGTTCTATGGAGCCTGATAGGCGATGTCTACCTAGTAATGACTTCTGTATGTTTGGCACAGAGAGAAGCTAAATCTGCTTATGTGTGAAACTCAAGTGACTGCAGCTCGGTGAGAACAGACACATGATAAAAGCATCTCACAGGGACCAGGCAGGCCTACGATGGAGGACAGAGGAAGTGTGACTGACAGCATGGTCTGGATTCTCTTACCCCTCAGAAGAGAGGCAGGCTCCAGTTCTTCTAATCACCTTCCATGGCCAAGATCCACCCAGCACCAAACTTTCACATTTGGTCTACTTTGATACGCTTTGATACTCAGATGAACTACAGTGTTGCCATTGACAACCCTGTGACTGCATGCTGGGCATCCTGTTATGCCCAATAAAATTAATACTGACTATACCTCCATGGGGAACACAGTGCTCCTCTGTTCCCAACAGAACAAAGCCAACGGGCTGAATGCTACAGGGCTGTGTGCAGCTTACAACCATAGGGATTGCATCTAACGTCTGGTTGTTGTTGGTGGTGGTGGTGGTGGTGGTATGTGTGTGTATGCATGCGCTATGGGGTAGGGTACATATGTATGTGCATGTGTTTCTCTCTCTCTCTCTCTCTGTCTCTCTCTCTCTCTCTCTCTGTCTCTCTCTCTCTGTGTGTGTGTGTGTGTGTGTGTGTGTGTGTGTGTGTGTGTGCATGTTCATGCATGCACTATGGGGTAGGGTATGTATTTACATACTTGTGCTGTGGTGTGCATGGAGGTCAGAAGAGGATACCTAGATCCCACTCTCCCCTGTGTTCTTGCAAGATGAGGTCCCTCATTAAACCTGAAACCAGGCTGGCAGTGATCGAGCTCCAGTGATTCCACCATCCCTGGTGCAGAGGTTGCAGATGTGTGTAGCTTATATGTGAGTGCTGAGAATTCCAACTCAGGTCCTTATGCTTGCACAAGTAAGCATTCTCACCCAGAAGGCCGTCAAAGGTCTCAGCCTTTAT
Organism: Grammomys surdaster; assembly: GCF_004785775.1. NCBI lineage: Eukaryota > Metazoa > Chordata > Mammalia > Rodentia > Muridae > Grammomys > Grammomys surdaster. The sequence goes on along the minus strand of NW_021604620.1, from coordinate 5,511,972 downwards.
CTTCACTTTGGACCTGTGGTTTCCCCTGCCCTTGGTTTATGTTTACAAAGAACTGAAGAATCAGTTCAAGAGAAATAAGTATAGGGTGATCATTTATCAGGTGTTGGAATCGACAGCCTGCATGCTAGATTGGTGGCTGTTTTGTAAATAAAGTTTTATTAAGACGCAGCTATGATTTGCTCATGTGTGTTCTATAGTTACCTCCACATTGTAAGAGCAGACTAAAGGGTTGGGTGGTGACCATATGGCACTCAGAGTTGGAACAGTTTTACCATTTGGCCTTTTACACAAAATGTTTGTCAACCCCTGACCCAGGTCAAGTGTGGGTCCTTTGCCTTCTGTTGATACTACAGTTGTTTCTTGGCCCTTTAACCTTGTAAGAACCACTTAAAGAAAGCCTTCTAGATGCTTCTGACAGTGGCATTGTGTAGAGATATACAGAAATAACTAAGACTAATCTTCTCATAATAATTTCAATTTAAGCAAGACTGTACTTTGTGTATTATCTCTTTTCAAATGACAGCTTTTATTAGTGGGGAAACTGAAGAAAACTGGTACATTAAATCACTTATGATACCGTTGTTCCTTTGTGTAGTGTCCCGGTGTCAGTGTTCAGTGAATTAATTGCTCATTTGTGTACAGACTGCACAATGCATTATGAAAAGATGGTACTTGCCTCCTGGGAGCTTATGCAATCTGAGACAGGTAAAGATGACAGAGAAAGAAGGCTCCCTAGAGACTGTGCTAAACATGTGGTTGCCCATGCAATGTATGTAATCACAAATAAGTCCAAATCTAAAGGAAATAAATAAATACATAAACAATATTAATTATTATTAATAATAAAATAAATAAATTTTAAAAATCAAATCTCTCATAAAAGTAACTCAACTCTTCCAATAAACTCTTGGAATTATCTACTGGAGTGTTTTCTAGAGATAAAGTTATAGACAAAGTGATTCAGGTGATCTGGGAATCAATTCTAAGAGTGTGGCTTAATTACTGTTAAAGGGAAAAACTAGACAGAAGCATTTGGATAGAAATGTAGCCAGGGAGACTTGGTAGGGCAAAATCCAAAGCATTCTAGCATCCAATGTTCAAACAAAGGCAAAGTTCTGCACTTAGGAGATCACATCCCAGGCTCCTCCCCTACTTCAGAGACAGATGTCCTGTGACTGTTTGATAAATACATTGAGTATGAGAGAAGGAGTAAGCTGGAGGGACGAAGCTAGAGATTGAGAAACTTCATAGAGCTCCAGAGAATCTTGGAACCCAAACAGAGGCGTTAAGGAGAGGGTTGATGGCTAGAAGTCCCTAGAAGCTTCAAGTTGAGAGCTACTCACTTGATAGACCAAAGCATGATGGGAAGATAGGGACTTTCAGCACCATTACCCAACCTGTGGGGAGGAAGAAGGAACTACAGGTTATATTGAATGTTAATGGCAAAGGATTTAGTCAATTGTGCCTTTGTGGCATGGTAACCACAAGCCCAAGACGAACACTGGAGAGAGTCTGAGTAACCAACCAAACTCAAGGGCAGAGATGGGACAGTGATGATTTCCAGTTGGCTAGCTGAAAGTAAGGGTACAAACTTGACAGAGTCCTTGTACCTGCCATCTCAAGTAGAGACAGCCTTGTGGGACCGAGTCCTCCACCTGCTTGAACTGATGACATCAATATCTTACAGTGGCCATGTCCAAAACTGAATTGGAGGACACTTATCTGGTGCCCACTGATAAATGTATTGCCAAATTGCTTGACTGATGTGTAGGGGAAAATCCAGCATTGATCTGGGATCACAGTGCTCTGTGTTGTGGAAGTTCAATAGAACACAGCCCTTACAAAGGACTAGATAATCACCATCAGATCCGTGTGCCTTCTATTAAGCCAGAAACAATCCGAGCCCCTGTTCCTCACACCACCCTGAAGTGCAGCACTGAAAAGGAATCAGCAATGGAGCTTTGGTTTAAGAAAACAGTGTAGTGCCTCTCCTTTACATCACTGGGCAACAAGAGAGTAAATACAAGGTCCCTGATCTTTCCGCCATTCTACAAATTAAGAAATAGAAAACCACACAATACAAAACCAATGTCCCTTCAAAGGAACAACACTGGAATGAGAGGACTCTGGAGAGAAGGCTGGTGCTAAGCACAGTGAGCCTTAAGATACAAGGACAGTAAAGCAATGGGTGTTGTCCTAGCTATAGCTGTAACTAAACACCACAACATAAGCAACTCAGGAGACAAAGGGCAAATTTGGTTCACAGCCTCAGGTGACTGTCCATCCTCACACAGAAGCCAAGGCAGGAACTTGAAGCAGCTGATCACATCCACAGTGGAGAGCAGAGAGAACCCAAGCATGCTCAGGATTCTGCCCACTTCCTCTACCCTCAGACAAAGATCCAGACCCAGGGAATGGTACCACCCACAGTGGGCTGAGTCTTCCCAGCTTAATGAATCCAATTGAGAGAAAAATCCCTCGTGGATATGCCTAAGGCCAACTAATCTAGATAATCTCTCATTGAGACTTCCTTCTTGAGTGAGTCTATGTGTGTCTAGTTGGCAGTTAATGCTGACATCACAGATGTGAAAGAATAAAGACAATTCAAAACCACCAGTCCTGCAATGGGTAAGTAAGATGACCTCTGAAGGGGAGATCTTCTCTCTTGAATCCCAATTATACTTAATAAACATGGATGACATGAACCCCACATTTGTGTATAAGAAACAAAACATCCACAAACAATAGAAGCCGTTACCGATAAGAAAGCAGCCATAAGCCAGGTTCTGTGGTTACTATGAGACACACATGGCAGTGTTATAGCTGAGTCGGAATGCAGATTCAGGGCTTTGATTCCAGTGTCTTTGTACTTACTTCACGGTTGCATTAAAGAGCCATGGGCTGGAATAGAAGAGCTGAAAGTACTCTCCGTGACTTGAAATCTCTGAGATGAATCTACTGTTGTAAAAGTAGAATTGTGATAAGAGGCTGATGAAGTCCCTTTGGTCAATTAATTATCAGAAAATAAGTAAAACATTCCATGAGAATTTAAATTTAGATACTACATTATATTTTTAAAATTACGTACAAGTGTAAGTGTATTATGTGTGTGAGTGTGTGGTGTGTGTATGTGTGGGGTGTGTGTATGTGTACCATGTGCATGCAGGTTGACAGAGACCAGGAGAGGAGTCAGACTTCCCGGAGTTAGTTACATGTCTGAGCACCCAGGTGTGGTGCTGGGTCCAAGAGCAACAGCCCTTCTTAGCTGCTGAGCCAGCTCTGCACACTACATTTTCAATGATTTTTTTCTTCTATTTCTAGCTCTACTTATTTGTGGATTAAGCATCCATAATCAATCAGGTGGATCCAGAAGTGTTGCTGCTTTCCAATGTGGCTGTCCTGAAGTCATTCCCAAGCCATGATAAAGACATCCACCCCTGACATCTTGATGTGTTCACATACCATACACAGGCACGCACATTCATACATGCACGCATGAACAGACATCTCCTCTAGCAAGAGAGGAAGAGATTTACATAAAAGATGGCTGTGTCCTGGAAACCCAATGCCTAGTATATCTGAGGAGAAAACACCCAGCTACTTCCATTCATTTGATTGTGTTTCCATAAATATTAAGTAGTCGTTTCTGTTTCTTCTTTCACAAACACGTCTGTGGCTGCCTCTAGTGCAAGGCTGACATCACCTCACCTCCAAAAATAAAATATACAAAATCCTCTTTATGATCTCCAGCAGCCACTGTTATGAAGGAACTCACAACAGAAATCTTCCTAGGGAAGTCATCAGCTCCCTGTGTGCCCAGTTCTGAACTGCTCTTGCCTGACGTCACCTTTAAGCTCCTCTCTGGGTGTCCCTTCCCACCACCTTGATTTCTCCTCCTCACCATGGATACTGGCCATGTCTCATTAGAAGAATTTTCCTTATTTTTTTTTCTCAATCAGCATCATGAGTTCATGCTGCCTCCACTGCCCCTGGTTTTAAGATACCCTTTCTTTCTCCTGCCAGACTGCTAAGCTCATCTGATCAGCTGCCATGGCCGTAGATAACATCTGCAAGAACAGCTGGCTCTGGACCCTCCCTGAGGGCATTCTATGCGCAGCCATCATGATACCATTTTCCTTGGACTTTGTGGTCACCACATAAATAAGACAACAGACATCTCAACTTGAAATTTCTCTGTGTGAGTCTCTGTATCTCTCTCTTGTGTGTCTTTCTCTGTGTCTCTGCCTCTGTCTCTCTCTCTCTCTCTCTCTTTCTGTGTGTGTGTTTATGTGTGTGTTTGCACAGATAGGAATGTATATGTGTGCATGAATGTGGGTGCCAGAGAACCACTAGATGTCCTTCCTTGTTGTTCTCCACCTTACTTGTTTGAGACAGGTTTCTTACTGGGGCCTGCAGCTCACCAATTAGGCTATACTAACTACCTAGTGAACCCTAAGGATCCGCTTCTGTCCCTAGCACTGGGATTGCTAGTGTTCCTCATCATGGCTGAATTTCTTTACATGAATTCTGGGGCTCAAACTCAGATCCTCAAGCCTGTCAGGCGAGCCCTTCACCAAATGAACCTTCTTCCCAATGCTCAGAATCTCCTTTGACCTTAGCTGACCAGAGAATAAAGGAGCTCTGTGCATTTTCAATGATTCCCTCTTCACAAAGACATCCAGTGACTGTCAAGTTTCAAACTCCAGAGGCCTATCTCTCAGCTCCCATCCTCTTGGGCTCTCCACTGTGCTCTTCATCCTTGGAGAAGGGCAACGTCAAGTATATTCTGGTACTTAACCACGCTGATGTCTCCTGAATAGTGTAATCTGGTTATACACAGCACTCAATAAAAGAGTGCTACATTTTCATTCATAGAAAGAAGTAGTTTTAAACTTTGTGTGTGTGTGTGTGTGTGTGTGTGTGTGTGTGTGTGTGTGTACATATACACAGGAGCCATGGTACATATAAGGAAGTCATCTCTTGCCTTCCACCACGTGGGTTCCAGGAACTGGACTCCAGCCATCAGGGCTGGCTGCAAGCACCTTTATCTGCAGAGCTATCTCAACAGCTGGAGAACTTTCTTAAAATAAGGTGGGACAGACCAGTGGAGCTTCTGTGTACAAGACCCTGCCTCACCCCTTCTGAATCATTTGATGAAGCTGCCAGTGTCTGGGGTTTGGTTTTGAAAATGGAGCCAGGAAACACTGAAGCAACTTTTGACCCAGCTGCTTCTGGTTTAACTCCAACAGAAACACAGGCGTCTACTGAATTGGCTACCAGATGTCTGGCTGTTTGATGGTACCTATAAGCAAGACTTGTGACCTGGGTCTCTCTGTCAGGTTTTCATGACATGGGTCCCGTGAGGAGCAGGCTGGAACTGACAGGACCAGTGAGGTTCAGTCCAGGGTCAGCCTAAAAAATTATAATGCTGGAGCTGGCAACAGGGAAAAGGATACGGGAACTTACAGAAAGCCATGGGGGGCACACAGTGGCCAGAGTCCTTTGATGCGGTATTGAACTGTGGCATTGGTGGGTGTGCACATTAATAAATGTAAAACCAGTTATAAGGGTTCAGGAGGAACTGCCAGGGTCCTATTGGGTTAGAAGAGGGGGTGGAGAGAATAAGAGGTCTGAAGTCGGGTGTCAGGGAAAGGGTCCACGAGAAAATCACTATAATACACCGAGTTTCACGTTACACTGTCATCTTTAAGATTAATGGAAAATCCTGTTTTGCCCATTGGTTCATTCCTGAAGTTTAGCATAGCATTTTGAAAAGGTGCATTTTGTCAAGTGAGAAAGGCAGCTATCCCCAGGAAAAAAAAAATCACTGTTTTACTATAGTGTTCATAAATGTTACTGAATTTGCTAGTGAGAACTGCAGAGAGCACATGGAAAGTGGATGGTGGTAACTCCTGAACACTGCACACACTGCATACACTCAGCCAGTTCACATGCACACGTGTCTCTGAGCATCAGAAACCTGTTCCCCAGCCCAGCACTCCTGGGCCTTCGAAGCAAGAAAACAGGCTTGTGATCGATCACCCAGCTCTCCAGGGCTCTCTCAGGATCTGGGATGAAGGTTGGACTAAATATGGGAACCAGATGACACCAGTTCAGGGCCTTGTGCATTTTAAGTTAACCAAGAATTATGTTAACATCAGTGATATCCGGATAAGAGGGCACCATTGAATTCAAATCAAAATCAATGTGTTTCTCGGTATTGTTCCCTGTACATCAAGGATCTGGGCAACAATCGCTCAGGGGAAGGACAATAGAGATGTGTGATGCTTTATCCTCAAACACTATGAGAAGGGGGAAAAAAACCCACAGAGTTCTTTTCATATTTAAAATTTAGGAGCCGCTAAGGGAATTTGATTATCTTTTCTAAAATAGTGCTTCAGGGTGATGATAGATATCTCCCTGTCAATGATAAAAAGGAAACAATGCCAAAAAAAGCCAAAGGACATTTGATATTAGCCTGTAAACAAATAAACAAAGAAAATCAGGTAATTTTAAAATTTGGTAAGGCTGTTTTTATAATAGTTTTAAGTAAACCATGCTTTTTTAAAAAAATGTGTGTGTGTGCGTGCATGCGAATGCCAATGCACACACAGGCGCACACACATGCGTGTGCAGGTATGTGTGAATATCTATGTGGAGACCAGAGGGCCATACTGAGTGTCCTCTTCAATCAATATCTACCTTATTTACCAAGACAGCATCCCTCACTGAACCTGGCGTTCACAGATACAACTAGACTAGCCAGTAAACCCATGGGTCCTCCGTCTCCATCTCCCCATGCTGAGATTACAGATGGGCAGGCACCTCTGAGTCTTGTTTCTTGATTGCTTGTTTTTTAGTGGGTAATGGGGATCCAAACACGGTCTCTATGCTTACACAGCAAGCACTTTGCTGAATGAAACATCTCTATAGCAAAGACATTGCCTTTTAAACAAGAAAACGGCTACGGAAGATAAAGGTTTCTCTGTGCAGGGCTGTGTGCTTTCTTGCCCTCTCCACTAACAGCAAAGACTATGGTACCAGGAGCGTACATGTCACCCACCTGGCTGGGCAGGAAGTCTCCTAGAACCTCATGTCTGCTTCAGGCTCTGTTACCAAGCCTTAGGAAGCCAGATCTTAGTTGACAGGCATAGTTAGACTTCAGACTGTTCAAAATAATCATAAAATGAGACCTGCTGGGAAACGTTTGCTACCCTGAGTCACTTGGAACCCTCTACTCTGTCTTTGTTCTGTGTTTTGGGATTTTCCAACCCTCCATGATTTGCCATCTGGCTGTTGTCTCTTCAGTTGGCCTCCAGGAGCATGCTTAAGGCTTAAGCTTAGGATCTTCTGATGGAGATTCCTGTGCTCTGTCTTTTACTAAGCCCGTGACGGCCTCCATGTTCTGCCCTTTCCTTACTGTTCACACGTAGACAGGCCACATGTATCACCCAGGTCATACTGCAGAAACTATTCACCAGAATAATCAGGCATGGGTATAAGTTTTTAGGTGGTACTAAGACTTTTTTTGGCTCAGACAATGTCATCAGTGTCGCAAGAGTACTTCAAGTGTGGAGTTTGGTCTCAGGAAAACTTGGGCTTAGAGCTCAGACCATCCCCTTGTTTTGAAAGCAAGATGCAGCAATTGAGTTCAGTGCCAGCAGCAGCAGCAACAGCAGCACTGAGGTACAGTGAGGACTCTGAAGAGTTTGGGGAAGATTAAAGATGGTAGAAAGTAACAATCATAGTACTGACATCCTGTTGGAGTTAGATAAAAGATCTCACCAACATCACATGAGGACTGACAGTTGAATATCCAGCAGGCTTCTCAGAACCAAGTTTGTGTTTTAAGACGTAATCCTTTCATTTCTCCAACTTGACTCTTGCCGTATACAACGTTAACCCACGGTTTGCTCTCAGAACCAATTTGAATAACTGCTTCTGTGTTGAGACCTGGTGGCCAGCTGATGTGTCTGTGCCTCTTGCCTCCACGGATGGACCTCAATGTTCACACTAGGAATCATGTATAACTAATGCCACAAATACGCAAGATGTCCCTGAAATAACACTTGATGCTGACATAGTCTTTTTTTCTTTTTTTCTTTTTTCTTTCTTTTTTTTTTTTTTTTTTTGTGCAGCTGCAACAGAATACCCACATCTGGGTGATTTATAATAGAAATGTATTTATCATACTTTTGGAGTCTAAGATCAAAAGATCAAAATCTATAAACCAGGCCTGGCAGCATGTACCTGTAATCGCAGCATTGCTGGGATGGAAGGAGACAGGAGGATCTGCTCCTTGTTAACCACTCTAAAGAAGCTGATGAGGTTCCCGGTCAGTGAGAGATGCTGCCTCAAAGAATAACAGATGGGGAGTAATTAAGGAAGACACAGAACTTCAGCCTCTGGCCTCCTCATGTACTCACACCCACCTTGGTTTTGAGACAGGGCCTCTTACTCAGCTGGATGCTCACTTATTTGCCTAGACTACTTGGACAGCAAGCCTACTGGGTCCTCTTGTATCTTCTCTCCCACACTGAGAGTCTGTGGTACACCACCATGCTCAGTTTTCATCTGTGGGATGATGGAGAACAAACTCAGGTCTTCAGGCTAGCAAGGCAAGCACTTTCCTAACTGAGTTACCTCCTCAGTCCCCGAATTTTTCTTCAAAGGGGCCATCAATTCCCAGTTGAACATTCCAGCTACAGAAAGATGGTGCCATTGGTCTGGGGCTGATGGACTCTGCAGTTTCTGCTCTCCGGGCTTTGGGGGTTTGAAACATGATCTGGACATTTATTTTCATCAAGCAAATCTCCTTTCCCCCTCACTTCCAACATCACCCAGTGAAGGGCTAAAAAACAAAAAACCAAAAAAAAAAAAAACATTCCTCATATTAAGATGTTGTTGGGGTCCAGAAGAAGGTGAGACCGAAAGCAGCAAGCCTGCCTGCCTGAGGCTGCTGGATTTCTGAAGCCCCGCAGGCCTCCAACCCAGCCCCTTCATTCCAGCGATACACAGCACTATGACTGCCTACCACTGCTCGAGAATATTAAAAGAGTAAATAATAGCACCTTTACAAATTCAGCAGGTTCTCCCACCAAGGGGCTTTAAAAAGAATGCTGTAGAGGCATCCCACACATAAAGAGGAAATAAAATTACCCCACTCAGCAGCAAAATAAATGGGGGAAGTTCTTCAAAGGCAGGGGGCAGGAGGAGGTGCACTTTGCTTGTTAAGAAGTTAATGTATAAAATTTAAATTTAGCAAGGAAACAAAATAAAAAGATCCTTTTCAGCATCATTGATTCTACAGACTGAGAGAGGGGCCTGAAACAGCTTTGATAATGAATATGGCTGACAGGGCCCATTGCTATGGCCAAAGATGTATTACCAATACCAAGCTCAATTCCTTCTGCCCCAGGGATCCATGGCTCAACAGTCCAACCAAGATGGTTAATATTGCTTGTCAACTAGACAGGATCTAAAGTCATCTTAGAGACAAATCGTGGGGCATGTGTATGAGGGTTCTCTGAGTTTCGGTTAGTTGAAGTGGGGAGATGCGCCCATTCTGTGGGTTGGGATCTCAGACTGCATGAAAACAAGACAATGAACTTCCATGAGCATCCATGGTTGTGATCTACCCAGCTGTCTCTTTAAGCTCTGATCACCATGCTTTCTCTGTGGTGGTGAACTGCGCCCTCAGAGGATGAGCTGTAAGAAGCCCTTCCATCTTTACCTTGTTGTTGCCAAGTAGCCTGTGACAGCCCCCCAAAAAGTAAGTAATATATGAAAATTCACCCTGATGAGAGTCGAACACAATCAACTTACTGCCTTGCCTTCAGGCCTCGGTGTGTATGCGGGGATTTCAGGTCATCATGTGTGCAAGTGGAGTTCAGGTTATCAAGTGATTCTTCTCCCCATCACTCACTGAGGATGAGGAGTGGGGGAGATACTCTATTCCAGCTTGTGTTCTCTCTACTACATGATCCAGAGAATATATCTCTTTAGTAGCATTTACTTCCACTCCATGTCACTCTCTACTATAGAATATAGTCTCCTTGGGCTAGAGCCTGCCCTTTTCATTCATTTTTGCCTTTTCTTTGTCCAGAACAACAGATAACACACAGCAATCACTTGGTGCACAGGCATTAGATGAATGAACGCTCATGGTCACCATGGTTAAGAATCATGATTTTTCTCAGGTTATGGGACCTCTGCCTTCTTAGTTACCTATGATCTCAAAATAGATCCAAACTTGTTCATTGGCTGATGGTGTGTGTAGCTCAGAGGACGTATGCCTGCCCAGCATGTGTAAGCCTCTGGATTTGGTCCCCAGCACCAAACAACAAAACCGAGCCTGTTATTGCTGACTGAAATCCAACCATGCTTTGAACAGAGACTTAACGTGGGCTTGTAGTCAGTGCTATTGTCTTATGAGTTTTGATTGAGCTACCCAGGAGGGTATTTTTGCTTATATCCTAATTACAGGCATATCCTCCAGAACATGCTCATGGGGAAAAAAAGACCTACACAAAGGAAGCCATCATGATGGTAGTAATAATAATAATTTTAATATGAGTCATAATAATATTGCACTGGGCTCCCATTCAGAGTGATGACTCACTGCCAAGAATTCCCATCATTATTTTATATGTATTTGATTTACTTAATCGTCACAATTAACCTGAGAGATGAGGGCTAAGCATTATGCTCATATAGATGAGGAGACCGAGGCATGAGGCAAATAACGAGAGTGAGGGTTGTTTAATGCAGTGTGCTCATTACCTCTGCTCCCACATTGCCTCCTGTGGTACCACTACTGTGTTATAATTCTATACTTCCCATGGTACCATTACTGTGCTATATAATTCTATTATTTATATATATATATATATAAAATATTTTAAAGTAATTTACCCCCAGGGCTAGGGAGATGGCTTGGTGGATAAAATACTTGACAAATTTGCATCCCCAGAACTCATTTGAAAGCTGGATAAATGATAGCCTACCTGTAATTCCAGCAATCAAAATGCAGAGAGAGGGGATCTCGTGGGGAAAGTTGGCTTGCTAGCTTAGCCAAGGAGGCAAGCTCTGGGTTCCTCTGAGTTTGGGAGAGCCAAAAAAGAAAGGCTCTTTGACATGAACCTCTGACATCCATTCTCATAAACAAGCATGTCTCTACCTGGCCAGAGAATCATCTTTAGGCTTCTGTTTGTTTGCTTTCCAGGGAAGGACATCCTCATAGTCATGGGAGAGGAGCTAGCAGGTACACCAGGGGAAACCTCTGAGATCCTACTCTGGATAGGTCATAGCAGCTGCAGCTAAAGATGTCTCCAGACAGATGATGTGTTTAGTAGCAGATACACAAGGGGGTTCAGGGCCACCGTTGACAGACTGTGTTTGCGGCTGGCTTATGTGAAGAACTGATGAGCAGATCCACCATGGTGTGGAAGGGAGAAGACATTGAGGCCCTGCCTTTAGCCTTTAGCTAGGGAGCAGCAAGGTGTTGCTAGTTGATTTCTTTATTACCCAGCAAGATAAAGACATAGAGAGAGGGCTCATCAACCATTCAGATGTCACACGACCGAGAATGGTAACTGCACGCTGAATGAGCCAATCAAAATTGTAAAGATTTTGACAGGCTGGGATGATGGATGCCAACCAGGAAGGTGAAATCGTATAAGGGAAAAATATTACTTGGGTGGATTCCCGGAATGGAAGATGAATCACCATTAGGAAGAAAGGAACATCTGCAGGAGGAGAAAATCCGTGGAAAGCGAATGTTTTATGTCTTATTCTTCTACCTAAGAAGCTAGACAGGGAACCTCACAGTAAAACACTGTCCAGAACTGCTGACCAGATCCCAAGATGCTTTATCTTTCCTTCTGTGAAGCTCTACCTCACTAGGTTCTCTGTTCCATCATTAATAGTTGTTTGCTAGGTTTGTTTATTTGATTATTTAGGAACTACCCAATACAGGAAATCTATGGTGTACTGAGATTTGAACTGCTCATGTTTTGTATAGGGTTTTAAAGATTTTTTTCAGTTTTAGTTGTGTGTGTGTGTGTGTGTGTGTGTGTGTGTGTGTGTGATGTCAGATGTCTATAGAGGCCAGAAGAATACACAGAACGACATGGAACAAAGTTACAAGTGGTTGTGCACTATGTGACATGGGGACTGGGAATAGAACTACCAAAGTAGTCTGTGCTCTTAATCAGTGGGCCATCCCTCCAGCTCCTGTGAATATGAGGGGGTGATAGTGGGGGTATGTGTCTCTCCTGGATGCTGGAAGTAACTCAAGAAATTTCCATATACATTGTTATCACAACTTCTCTACATTAACAAGATATATTGCCAACTATTCCTCTGATCACAAGCCACGTCTAGTTCACATTTCCATTTGCTCCCTGCTCCTAATTCCTTGTCTAGCTTTCCTTGTGATCAATATTGACCCCTCACTCTGTCTGGTTGTGATTTCTCTGGCATAATAGAGAACGCTCCTGAAGCCTTGGACTCAGGCTTGCTGGTTCCCAGCATCTAACTTATTCATGTATTGTCATTATTCATAAGTGTGTCTTGACTAAATTCACCTTAAGACTTTTTGACAAGGGCCCTTCATAGTGATGGTTTCTTAAAACTTTGCATCCCATTGAAAGGCGTGTCACATCTTCTGTCTCATTCTCTGAGGGTGGGTTTGCTGATGTGAATAAAGGAACTTCCAGATCTTTCCCTTATGGAAGTTACATTTTCTCTTTACAATTAACAATCAATCTTAGGTGTTTTTCGTGGGATGGAATATAACATTACCCAACAACAACAACACGTTCAAAATCCACTGTAAAGACTGTTCAATTCTTTCATTATTTCATTGGATGTTAATCTCTCATCAACTGAATATAAAACAATATATTAAAGAGAGTTACCTGATGTTTTCTTCAGAGAACCCACTAGCATCTCTCAGACTCACTCTCTCCTATCACAGCATGAAAGCAGACATGGCAAATATACAGCAGAGTAGATGGGTGCCAACAAGACTTTATCTGCAAAATCAAGTGGCCTGCCAGATTTGCTGCTCTGGTCAAAATTTCCCCACTCTCGTCTATAAATCTGAAACTTTTATTCCCTCGAGTAAATGATTCTCAAGGCACTTTCATGGCCAATGGTCCAGTTATGTCACACACATGGACATACGCACTGATACTGTCAAGTGAATGAGAAGGGCCCTGGACTCATCAGCAGTGCGAGGCTTAGAACCCATGTTTCCCTACTTGCTTCCCCACTGTCTCTCTTGATGAAGATGATACAGACTCCAGACTTTACATCGTGGATAGCAAATATGATGCCCGCAAAGACACCTGAGAAAAATTAAAATCTAGGGCAAGGAAGATGGCATGGTAGGTAAACAATTTGCTGTACAAGCATGGGGAATGAATTTACTTTACTGTAGCACACATCTGTAACCTCAGAATTCCCACAGCAAGATGGCAGGTGGAAAAAGGAGGCTCCCCAGAAGATTGTAGACCAGCAAAGCAGAAATAGAGTCTTAACACCATGGAAGGCAAAAACCAGACACCTGAGGTTCTCCTCTGATCTCTATATACTCTGGCATATGCAGGTCCACACACCCTCCTTACACACAGAGAGAGAGGGAGAAGAAGAGGAAAAAGTGAATGAGGGGAGAGAGAAAGGGAGAGAGAGAGAGATTTAAAAACCTTGGAACCTTAGCTGTTCTATTCATCAAATTATGTTTTCCCTATAGCGTGAGCTATTTGTTTGCCAGAATGAGAAACATACCACCATGACATAAATATTCTCTGAAGATGACAGTTATGGTTATATTTTCATTTCCATGGAAAGAAAACAATTTAAAATATTTGGAAATGTATAACTCAAATGGAAATTAATGCCTGGCTTTAGTTTTCTAATGGAATATAAAAAACCAGAGATGCAAACTCTACCACACCCCCACCACCTCTGCAGCTTAATCTATCATGTGACAGAAGCCTACCGCTCTACTTCCTAACTTATTAACAGGTGCTAAAATACATGTAAGTTGCTGAACACCGCAAAGCGCTTCTCTACAGCCAGCTAATATTATTGCTGTTGCTGCTATCATTGTTCAAGATAGAAATGGTCCTTAAATAGTGACAAAAAAAAACAAAAAAAAAGTTCCTGCCAAATAAGTGAGTTTGCATCCATTCTGGGAGAAGAAAAATACGTTTAAACACACAGCAACAGGCTCCAGACGCAGCCAGTTTGTAAAGGAGACTCACGAAGCAGCAGTCTTTAGAAAATCAGAGCATAATGCTGGGTGTGGTGGTTCATGCTTTTAATCCCGATACTTGGGAGACAGAGGCAGGAGGATTTCTGTGAGTTCCAGGCCAGCCAGGGCAACATCGTACAACCCTGACTCAACATAAAAATAAAAGCAGTATGCTTAGACCCCACCCCATTGTCCACTGGTCGACTGTCTTTCTATATAACTTCCCTTGAGCTCCTCAGGGAAGAGCTGGGATATAAGGCTGGACGATCATCACCACTGTTCTTCACAGAGCTCCGTCTGCACAGCCTGACAGTGCTCGGAAGCACAGCAAATGCAGCTACACGTTCTGTATGATGTATGGTTCAGAGAAAACAGAAGCCAATGTTTGCAAAGCCACTACTAGAATGTGCTGTTTCACGTGTGGGTATGTTGGATGCATGTATGTGCACAAGTGTAGTTATATGTGGGTGTTTATGTGCATGATGTGTGCACGTACATGCATAAACCAGAGGTCAACAACAGATGTCTTCCTCAGTCACTTGCTACCATATTTCTGAGACAGGGTCTCTCGCTGACCCTGGAGCTCACTGATTGTCTAGACTTGTTGGCCAGCAGGCTCCAAGAATCCTTCTGACTCTACCTACCCATCACTGGAGTCTTAGGTGTGCACCAGTGTGGCAGGTTTTTACTGGGCTTTTGTTTGAAGGTTATTTTGGTTTAAGTGTAGGTTTGAGGCTCACACCACAGTCCTTGTGCTTACACGGGAGGTGCTATCTCAACTGTGCCAACTCCCAGCTTCACAATCCGATACTTTACATCAGGCTCCAATCCTAGTATTTGCTGGGCTGTGGAGCAGGAGCACAAATAAAAATGTCTAGATCACATATTCAATATCTTAGTACTGCACATAAAGCTAGTAAACGGTCAAGTATAGTATTTCTATTCTGCCTTGAGAACATCTTATGACTATCAATGCCTTTAACGTATGTGAAGACCTTGGATCTTCTGTAACCGTAAGTCAGCAAAATACCAAACTAGACCACACTTAATTGCTGCTGCATACTTCTAGGTGCTCTGTCGATGGACCAGTGGTGTGAGAATGGGTTGCTGTTACTATTTCCAAATGTTCTTCTGTCCCCATGTGTGACTGCGGGATGAGCGACACTAATTCATGAGCAGCTGCAGAGCTGAGACAGGGAGGAAATGGAGGCATAGTCCTTTTGAAAAAAAAAAAGTGCATTTTTTTTTAACAGAATCAACTCCCACTCTCATGCTGAGAGGAAGGCTTCACGATTTAATTAGTCTTTTGTCTTACCTAAGTGCTTTGGCGGCTCAAATCCTCAACATGCTCCCGAGCAGTGCACCCCACAAATCTTTGCAGCATCAGATACGTTCATCTTCTGTTTGAGAACATTGGGCAAGATGTGGGAAGGCTTTTCCCCGGGGCCTTGATGCTATTAGTAAGCTCGAGAGGAGAAGCTCAGCTGCCAAACTGAAGGCTGGATCCTGAGAGGCAGCCTGCACCCCCTAACAAATGGAGGAGGGGGGAGGTGGAAGGAGAGAGAGAGATACAGAGGCAGAGACAGACAGAGAGACAGAGAGACAGACAGCCTTCTGCAGTGTGAGGCCCTCGGCAGAGGCCTTTCCTGCTCAGCATCCATTTTCCTCCTCAGTGTGACTGTGACCCACTAGGCACAAGTCATTCAGTCCTGTGCACTCTACAGCAAAATCTTTAAGACCACTCACTTTGCCAGATCCAGCCAAACCGAAGCTCAAAATTAGCAACTTAGTAGGAAAAAATGATCACTATTCAAGGTCATGCCAAAGACAAATCCAACTTTCCCACTGCGTAGTTTGTATTATTTTATTAGAATCTATTGATTATGCATAATAATGGGTTTTGTTTTGATATAGTCATAACTACGTGTAGTGTACTTTGAGCCTGTGTAACCCCCATTGCCCTCCTTGCTTCCTTCCCATTTCTGATCTCCCTAATTATCCCCTCATCAACTTTCATGTCTGTCTGTGTGAGTATACATATATGTGTCTGTGTGTGCAAGAGAGACAGAGAGAGAGAGAGAGAGAGAGAGAGAGAGAGAGAGAGAGAGAGACCCAATGAATTTAACAAGGTTTGCTTATATGAGCATATATTTACAGGAACACAGGCCACTTACAACTAAAATGCATCTCCTCTCTAGCCATTATGAACTATCTGTAGCTCCTCAGAGAGAGCTGAGGTCTCAGGAGCTCTCCCTCTATCAATTGAAGGTCCAGTCCTGGGCAGATCCTACTGGTAGGCAGTCTTATATGGACAGGTCAAAGAACATCAAAGAGGTCAGTGAGGCTGAGGACAAGGGGAGGCACATTTCTCTAGTGTTACTTTCCATTTAATCTCTTTTAAAATGTGTTCTTTCTGCAACTGACACATAACAATTGTCCACATTTTGAGGTTTCACGTGATGTTTCCAGGGTGTATCCATTGAGTAACGCTCAGAGCAGGGAAGGCATGCTCATCTTAGATATCTGTCAACCATCTTGGTCCTCACTGCTGCCTCCTAACCACTGTGAGGCAAGATTGTGCTGGATTTGGGGGATAAAGGCAATAGGCCCTCCCATTAAAGATCTGACTATGTGACCCTTGGCTTGCTGTCACCATTCCCTGCTGTGCAGGCTCCACTTCCCCACTTGGAGCAGCACAGTGATCACAGCTGGTGGATCCTGAGAGGGAAAGCAAGCTGTTGGAAACAGCTCATTTTAATGGGAGAAACAAAAGGGAGGTTATTTGTATTTTCTGGGTGTGAGTAGGGGATATTGGGGTGAGTGTACATCATTGGCCAGGACCAGGGCCAGGGTGCATGGGGATGCCTCATTTGCATAAGGAAGAATTCCAGGTGTTGCTAGACATGACCTTATAAGCAGAGAGGCAGTTATCCCGGCTACTGGGCTACGTGACCTCCTTCAGTAGGGTAAAGGTGGGGGACACCAATCAGGGAGCCATCCTACTCCTGGTGATCTCAGGAAGAGATTTCTGGGGTTCGGACATGACTCCATCCTACTCTTCCTCAGGGCCTGCTCCACCCCTCCCCCTGCCCTGGCTCCCTGACCCCACAATATCTGAGATGTAAGTAGAAAATCTCTGCTTCTTTCTAACAGCCTCCCTTTCAGGTTTTCCGGTACGTTACAAGGCACACTAACTGCAGAGTAAATGGGGGGACATTAGATACAATGACCTGATCTCCTCACAGCACAAGCAGCCGTGTTCAGTACTTCACATGCTGAAGTTAAACATCCAGCCTCCATCCATTCTGCAGGAATGACAGGCAAGTAGTGAGTAAGATCGGTATTGTCTGTGACCCGCCATGTTCACCTCTTTAGTTAAAAGAGAAAAAGAAAAAGAAAAGTGGAGCCTAAGGAAGGGAGGAATTTGATGCACTAGAAAGTTTCTCAGGATTAGCACTTCTCCCTTGCACAATACCATGAAGAGAGAGGCCAGGGAGAAATGATAGATGATACTGTGTCCCACGACTGGGCGCTGGCATCATCAGTAAACCTGCCATCGTCCCCTTTGCTCCAGAGGTGAGCAAACAGCACTAGACAGAGAAGGTGTAATCAGGAAAACCTTGCAGGATTTCCTATTCCTAAGATGCATTCCAGGAGATGCTACGTCACAGCCTTGCTGAGCACAGCCACAGAAGGAGCAAAGGGATAGGATGCCTCCTGCTGAAGACCAGATGGCAGGTGGCTATGAGTCTTGTGTTGTGAGCCCTGATGGGGTTAGGTCTTTATCAGGATGGGTGACCCATTCTCCAGGGGCCCATAGAATATTACCAGTTAGGTCAGCAATTACAGCCACCCAGGAGGGCCATGCAACCCCATCATGGGCAGATGTGACACCAATCTTCCTCGACACCAGGGACCTCTCTCCAGGAAAGGAGAGAAAGATGTCTGAGCAAACTGACCCGGCTGTAGGCCCATCTATCCCTAGCCAGCAGGGTCACAGTTTGTACTTGGCTGGGGAGAAAGGAATGGAGCTGAAGAGGAAGACAGATGCCCGTGACGAAGTCGTACCAGTAAACCAGACTGAACTTTCCAAACTGGTAATACAGATATAAAGCCTGGTCAGGGCAATGGCTCCATTGGCAAATTGCTTGTCATAGGGTTACAAAGACCTGAGTTCAGATCCTTGTGCCGACATAAAAAGCCAGTTGTGGCAGCATGTGTCTGTAGTCCTAGAACAGCAGAGGCCGAGACAGGAAGACGCCTGGAGCTCACAGACAAGTTTTGGTGAATGGGAGATCTCCAGATTCAGTTAGAGACTCCATCTCAAGAAAGTAAGGTGGAGAGTGATGAAGTGGGATAGTTAGGCGTTGACCTTTGACCTCCACATGCGCTGTCACACACGTGTATGTACCTGCACATAGGCAAACACTCATGTACTTACACGTATAAGCTTTAAGTGTGATTATTTTAGGAAGAAGCGAAGGAGGGTCTGCTACAGCAAATTTGTGGCAGATACTGAACAGCATAAACCCTTGTCATAAAAACAACCAGAGTATAAACACACAGCCCTGTCATGTGCCCCTATGCAATACTATGTGTTGAAAGTCAAGGGAATTGAGAAAGCCTGCAAATGTAAGAGGCATCCTGAATGTTCTCTTATGAAGATCCTCTCGCAGGAGATACCCTTTCCTGTGTCCATAGGAGAGAAACATTGCTGGGCACACCCCAGACTTGTTGATGTGAGGTCATCTCCCATTTTGCCCTAGAATAATTCTGTATAACTCACTGAGCATGAAAACTCATGCAACCCTGGGCCTGCACTTTGATGCAAACACATGCATGTGTACCCATTGTACTACGCTTACACACATGCCTGGCCACACATGCGTGGATATCTATGCAGAGGCACCTTCATGGCACACACAGAGACAGATGAAAAGAGGAACTCACTAAAGTGCGGGTCTCTAGCATCTCTGACTCTTCTCCTTAAGGCTCCCAAGTCTCAAGAAGCTCTGGTTGAACAGAGTGAACTCTCTCTCTGAATCTGTCTTGAGTCCTGTGGCAGGTGAGAAAGTGAATTTCCTTGTTCGCCCTTATAGCACCAAAACATGCCGAAAGCAGGAAAGCAGAGAACTCTTGGCCATCTTCCTCAGGATGCAGCCAGTTTTGAAACAGTATCAAGCTGCTTCAAAGAGAACAGACTCTCCTGTGGCTAGGAAGGATCCTGTGAAGGAAGCCACAGGGTGCCTCTCCTTGCCACGCCCCAGCTGGTGGGACCTCTGCCTGAAAGGGACATTTTTGCCCTAATTGGAAAAAAAGCAAAGCCTTTAAGTTTGTCAGGAACTGCAGCTTCTGTGTCTATAGACTGCACATTTACATCTCCTTTCTCTTCCTCAGATGCTGGAGACTAGGAAGGCGCGCCCTGAATTTCTCTGTCCCTTGTCTCTCTGTGTTTCATCTTCTTCATCTTCTAGTAACCAGCCTTTGGAAAGGAGAAAGTCTGTTCTTCTAAATGGCATGGGTAAGACTGGCTCTCCTTCCCTTCCCTTTCCTTTTTTTTTTTTAAAAAAAATACATTTGTTCCTCTTCTGATCTCTCTTTGTGGCTAAAGTCTTTCAACTTTCTTGGGATGAAAGTCAGACTGTAGACTATTGATTTTTTTTTTCTCCCTTTCTCCTGTAAATTCATGACAAATGGAGAACAAGAGCTTATGTGGAAGTCTGGACATCCAATTAAATATTATTCTCAAGTGAAAAATCACACATGCGCGTGCACGTATGTGCACACGTGTGTGCACACACACACAGACACACACACAGTGTACACACACATCTCCAATTTTCCTTATTGATTAAACTTGTACTTTGATAATTTCACAGATGGGTGCAATACCTTATTTATACTCAACCACACCCCGTCTTCTCCCCACTCCTGTCCTCCCGACTACTCCCTCTAAGGCCCTTTCCTGCCCCCGTGACTTATTGTTCTGTCGCGTGTCCCACTGAGTTGAACTAGTACATTCTCAGTGGCCACAGGCTTTGGAACTCCACACTGGAGCCTGAAGAACTCTCCAGTTAATACACATCTGATGATAATGAATGCCATCCTCACCCCAGCCCCAGAATCCACTGAGCCATGCTGGTTTGAGGGTATAACCTTTTAACCTCAAGTTGAGAAAATTCCTCCTGGCTGGGCAGCTCATTTTTAATTGTTCTCTCTTGTTTTCTGCACTTCACTGAATCTTGCCAAAGCCTGGTGTGGACACTTCCTTCATTTGACAGTACTCTCCTAAACCATAAACGGTCTTCAAAATCTTAGAGGTAAAACGTCCATTGTAGGACTGACTCTGTATGAAGGACAAGTGACAAAACCCTGCATTGTCCATCCCAGATGCTTCTAGAGGGGCCTCGTGGAGAACATGGACATGACAGTTCTTTGCCTGTGTGATGGTTTGCTTCTAAATTCATCAAGCCCACAAAATCACAAAGGCAGACTGAGATCCAGTGTAGCCAGGAAGGTCAAGACTGTGACCTGAGAGGTGATCAGTGTCAGCCTGGGCTTAGAATAGGCTTGTCACAGAACTGCTGTGATCCCACCCATCGTGTGCTAAGTGGTTCTTGGTTTTCCTTTCACACAGGTTCTGTTTCCAGAGTTGTCAGGGTAGAAGCCTGGGCCCAGGATCAGCCCCAGCCAGCAACAAACCAAGCTATCAGAATACTGGTGTCATGCAGGGAAGGGAGATTTGGTCAATACCACACTGGAAGCAGGGGAAAAGGCTTACAGTGAACCCCAAGTCTTTCTTCAGAGCCCTAACATGAGGTTCCAGTTTAAACAGAAGGCAAGAGGCATACATATCTAATTAGTCTTTGTAAAGGTGTGTTCCTGCCCACCAGTGACATAATATTATGTCTGCTCCTGTCTCCTGTAACTTGTCAAAGCTAGATGACATCTCTTTCTAGGAGTTCTGCCTCTCAGTGTTCCCAAAACTCCCTCCCAGGCCTTCTCCTTCTCCAAGTATAAGGTTCCTATGAAAATACCAATATCCTTGGGCCCGTTATTTCAATAGTCTGATGGTTAAAGGGAGGGACTCCCATCGTTTTAGGAAATCTTCATTCCTGCCAGGATGACTACAGCTCCAAGATAGAACACAAAATGACCATGCAACCTCACAGAGGGGGATAAATTTCCCCAGAAAACAGTCCATGTCAAAGGATACCCCTAAAGGAAGGAACTGCCCAAAACTATCTTCGGGGGGAAATTTTTCTCTTATTTATTTTGAGCCAAAGACATGTTTCTTAAAACCTTGACCTAATTATACATAATAAACTCTGTATTTTGCCGGGCGGTGGTGGCGCACGCCTTTAATCCCAGCGCTTGGGAGGCAGAGACAGGTGGATTTCTGAGTTCAAGGCCAGCCTGGTCTACAGAGTGAGTTCCAGGACAGCCAGGACTACACAGAGAAACCCTGTCTCGAAAAATCAAAATAAATAAATAAATAAATAAATAAACAAACAAACTCTGTATTTCAAAGACAAGCCCTCGGGTCTCCAAGTCAGACATGGAACTGTTAAGAATCAGACTGAGAAAGGAGACGGGTTATGACAGATCAGGTGGAGCAGGATGGTGAGTGTCGCGAAGGTGGGGGCCCAGTGGCTGGGACTGGCAGTGCTGAGCCATAAGACAAGATTTCATGCACAGAGCTTACATGTCATCCTTGGTGGTAAAACAGTGAGCGTGGCTATAGATGAAGGTTAAGCACGGCCACCCTTCTCCTTTCTTTTCTTTTATTACAACCCCAGAAACTAAAGCATCATCTGTCTAGGACCTATAAAATCTATGCTTAGTGTCTGTCTTCGTTCTCCTACTCCTGGGATCTTCCTTGAAGGCCACAGCAGAGTCCTTTGTTATCACACTGGGTCCTATCTGTGGTTCTCAATACAAAAGACCCCTAGACTCTTGGAGTTTGCAGGGAGATTTGTCTGTTTGCATTGCTAATGGAATGACTTTTGGCAAGGTTTCTTCCCAGCCTCAGGACAGGAGCTGGGCACCAGAGAGAGTAAGGACTTAAAACGTCACGCCCCATCTCCAACCTTGAATGGGGAGTCAAGGGCTGTAGATTG
This sequence comes from Grammomys surdaster, assembly GCF_004785775.1. Taxonomy (NCBI): domain Eukaryota; kingdom Metazoa; phylum Chordata; class Mammalia; order Rodentia; family Muridae; genus Grammomys; species Grammomys surdaster. The sequence continues at coordinate 5,489,592 of NW_021604620.1, read as the reverse complement.
AATTAGTCAATGACGGCCCATGATCTCCTTAATCAGCTTACATAATAAGACCTTGTGCTCGCTAGTTTTATGTCAACTTGACACTAGCTAGAGTCATTTTGGAAGACAGAATCTCAACTGAGAAAATGTCAGATTGGCTTATAGGCAAGCATATGGGGAATTTTACTGATTGAAGATTGATGTGGGAGTTTACATGTCACTGTGAGCGGTGCCATACTTCGCCGTGGGTGGTGCCACACATCACTGTGGGTGGAGCCACATGTTGCTGTGGGAGGTGCCACACATCACTGTGGACTGAGCCACATGTCGCTGTGTGAGGTGCCACACATCATTATGGGCAGTGTCACACATCACTGTGGGTGGAGCCACACATCGCTGTGGGCGGTGCCACACATCACTGTGGACTGAGCCACATGTCGCTGTGTGAGGTGCCACACATCATTATGGGCAGTGTCACACATCACTGTGGGTGGTGCCACACATCGCTATAGGTGGTACCACTGCTTGGCTGGTGGTCCTAGGTTCTATAAGAAAGCAGTCGGAGCAAATCAATAAGCAGCACCCCTCCCCAGCCTCTGGATCAGCTCCTGCCTCCAGGGTCCTACCTTGCTAGAGTTCCTGTCCTGACATCCTCTGTTATGGACTGTTACCTGAAAGCATAAGATGAAATAAACCCTTTCTTCCCCAAGTTGCTTTTGGTCATGATGTTTTATCACAACAATAGAAACGCTAGCTAAGACAGAGTTCCATAAAACTTTTTCAGAACTAGTGAGTATATCCAAGATGGTGGGACAGCCCACACTGCACTGCATGTTGCTTGAAGTGCCTCATTCCATGACTCTTTTTGGGTTTTCATTTAAACTTCATAGTATCTGTCTCAATAAAGCAGCCAACAGAAGCAAAATGTCCTCCTGAGTTCTGTGAGCCAACCCAGCAAATACCTGTACCTAAGGCTGGGTCCTGGGCATTAGAATCCAGAGCTGACAGATGTCGCCCACTGGCTCCCTGCACCCAGGTATGAGAATACTGTTTAGATGTCTAATGGACTTCTAGGTGCCTAGATCCCCACATTCCCCACATGGAAACATCACATCAAGGGGTGGCTACTGGTGGTGACATGTCCCTCCCCCAACTTCCCTGCTACTGCATGGGAAATCAGACAGTCTGGCCTCAGGTTTCTAGTGCCTGCACACCTATCTTTCGCAGCAACATGGTCACTCAGAGAAGTCTGGTATGTTTTGTTTCTTGCTGGGTGTTTCATGCATAACAATAGCTAGCTTCTTTATGTAGTGAGCAGTTGGGTATCTGGGTATGATGGACAGATGACTATGGAACCTTTCTCTTTCCTCTGAGACTCAATAAGAAGGGACCCTCACTCTGCCAAGTGCCCCTGACTCTTCCTCAGAGACCCTGCAATGCTGTCTATTTCTAAGAGTGGGGCCTGAACTCTTGAGAGTCCCTGCCATGCTGCTGTCTGTCTGACTGCCCATGGCATTAACAACTCTTTTAACCCTATAACTCATCTCAGTGCTGCTGTTGAACCCCACATCTGACACTTTTCCACGGGAGCCTCCAATTTGTATCTACGATAGACACAAACGTGAGTAAATAAGAATCCACCTCTTAGGACTGGTGTCTGTAGGGAGGGAATCATCTTACGGAATCTGTGATAACTGAATGGCTAGTGTTGGAATTTAAGTTATAGAATACACCTGGAAAAATTCAAGAGCTACAAGGTATGGGAACGTATATATTTGGTGTCAGAATATTGTGAATGGACACTTTCCATCCACCCATCCGTCCATCACACCCAGATACCCAATTGCTCACTAAATAGAGGTGCTAGGGATTGATATGAGTGAAACACCCAGAAAAACACAAAACATGCCAGACTTCTCTGACTGACCATGCTGCTGTGAAGGAAAGGTGTACAGGCACTAGACGGGGAAACAGGAGTAGGGGAGAGGTGCCCAGAGGAGGTTAGTGAGGCCCTGGATGGAGGCAGTGAGACAGGAAGATGTGGGGAGGCACAGATGGGGTAGATAAAGCAAGGACCCTGGAAGGTGGGAAAGAGAAGATACCCTCCACTGTATATTTTTAGCATCATCTGCTTAGATGATGAACTTAGGGACCAAAAAAGGAGGAAAGACACTATTTAGAATGTAGATGCTCACTGGGAACCTTGGGATCCACAACTTCAAAGTGACCCAGGAACTTCTTAGAGAAGTAGACTGTGAGCCTCAGCCAAGACTTGTGAAACAGAAACTTTGGGTGGCGGGGTTCCAAACAGTCTGTGCTTGAACAACGCCTCGCTGGCTGAGGCTGGTGTTGCAATAGACCTGGGGAAATCAGAAGAGACAGGAGCTGTCTATCTGTGAACAATTCCTATCAGAACTGCCCCCAACCCTTGCAGCAGAGGGGATTAAACCCCTTCCCAGAGCCACCAGGTCTAATTAAGCTCGTGTTGTTTCGATACCACTCTACTCGAATAATTCAGTTTACTTGGTGTGCTGCATACCTAGTCCCAAAGACATCAGCATGCAGAAGTCCTCCATAAGCTGAGAAACATAAAGACATTCAACAAGATTTTCCTCAGGACCTTCTGGCTAGACAGCGTAACAGAGGTCTGCATAAGAACTTGGAGATGGCATTGAAAGGGCCCAAGGATGAACTTTTAACTAGTACTCTGAACATGGTATCAAACAGCACTCTGAATTCATATATCTCTACCTGTGTAGTCCATGGCTGTTAATGCCAAAACTCACAAGTGGTCAGAGTGGGAAGACAAAGTATCAGTAGACTATGCTGCCAAAAACAAACTGGGCATCTCTCTCTCTCTCTCTCTCTCTCTCTCTCTCTCTCTCTCTCTCTCTCTCTCTCTCTCTCTCTCTTTCTCTCTCTCTCTCTCTCTCTCTCTCTCTTGCACGCACACACACACACACACACCAAGACACATATACTCTCTCACACACACACACCAAGACACATATACTCTCTCTCACACACACACACCAAGACACACACACTCTCTCACACACACACCAAGACTCAGGGACCATTGCAAAACAAAAGGGGCAGGATGATCAAAAGAGCCACAACTTAGAAAGAAGCAGACCAAGCAGTGTCATCTGGACATGACAAGATGCTACACTTAAGGACTCATCACAGCTGTGGTCCCCTGCATAAGACTTGCACAATATCAAGCCAGTCAATACCCCAATAAAAGGTAGGATGGTGTCCCGGAAATGCTAAGAGCTGTTGATGGCTTTTGAAGGAGGGAAAAGCTAGTTTTGTTCAAGGGTATATGGTTCCTGGTAAGTTGATCATGTTCCATTGGATGGCTCCACACCCAGGAGTATGTGGGTAGAACAGAGTTGGGGGAGGAGTGAAGAGTAGATATCACTAAAACACATTGTATAAAATTCTGAAAGCATTAGTACAAATCTTTTTTAAAGAATCAAAATAAAAATCTTTGTAACAGGCAGGCCTAGAACCTGACAGCATGCTAGTAAGGAATTCTAGAGGACACCCATCATTGCACAGCTGACATCCTTGCCTCAAGCCCAGTATGCTGGGGAAATGTGTTTCATGAGCTAGTCAGAAAAGTTCTCTTTCTGAGACAGTTCACTCTTCTAGTAAAAGTGGGCATCACGGGGTAAAACGAGTCCAAGGAGTTGGGAATTCCTTTGGTGATCCACCACACCAAGAAGGGAATCACTTCTACATCATTGTTGATGGATTTCATTGCAGAAGCGTGAAGTACCAAGTGTGCAGGACTCCAGTCAAATCAAGAGGTGGGTTCGTTATGCTGACCCTTCGGTTTACGTTTCACTCTGTGTCCCCAGCCCCTGTGTACTCCCAGCCTAGGGGGCTCTCGCTTGCCGTGAAGTTAATCATTAGGAAGATCAGAGACCTCATTCTTGTCATCGCTTATGCAGATGAGTGCAAAGCAAACACCTTTCTTCAGATGGAAGGGAGTTGGGAGATGGGTGGGAATCATTGAGAGGTGAGAGGGCTGGGGAGAGGTCTCAGTTGGCAAAGTGCCTGTTATGTAAGCACAGCAACCTGGGTAAAAAGGGCAAACACAGTGAGGCATGCCTGCCTTCCTAGTGCTAGGGAGACAGGCAGATCTCTAGTGCTCTCTGGCCAGTGAGTCTATCCAAACTGGTTCAGTGAGAGACCCTGTCTGAAGACAAAAGATGCCAAGTATCTGATACAGGGCGTTCAACATGGCCCACTGGCCTTCCCTCTCACCCATATCTCCTCCCCTTCCACACACAGGAACACATTAATGCAGAAAAGGACACAGCAGCCCCAACAACGCCTTCAAACAATCCCTAAACCCTAATATCAGTCATGTTCTCTTCTTTTACATCTTTCTTAATTTAATTTTCTCAAAGCAAAAATGAGTACAGAGCTGCAGAGCATGGCAGGGGATTTAATGGAAGGAGGGGAGGTGGGGGTGTCAAGATTTGGTTTCCCAAAGTGTGTTTGTTCTGGCAGTCTTTCATTTGTTCCTTGCAGATCAATATCTGTCTTCTGTTACTCCCCCTTAACTTGGCAGTACAAAGAAATGAGTTTCTGCAAGGAGGGTGGGGGAAATGCCTCTCATGAATCTGAGTTTGGGGACTCCCCCTTCCTGAAGAGAACTGATGAAGGCAACACATCTGCTTAGCTTAAGATTGAGTGTTTGCTCAGGGGGAAATATAATCAGTTTTTAATTAAGAAAGCTTAGACAAGAATAAAAATCACAGAAAGAAATATGTTTGCTTTCTTTTCAATCCTAAAAAAGGCTGGGCCTAGAAACTACTTCTTGTCAACATTGGTGTTCCTTGCTCTCAACTCTGTAGAGCCCGGGGTTTCCCATAATCCTCAGGGGACTGGCTGTGGCCAAGACTCAGCATAGGGACTCTATTCAAGAATATCTTTGCCGTGTGTGTGTGTGTGTGTGTGTGTGTGTGTGTGTGTGTGTGTGCATTCTGGGTACTGAACTCAGGTTTCTCACACCCAGCAAGTACTTTGCCAATAGAAGCAGATTCCCAGCCCAGCACACACACTGAGACACAAGGAAATCTTGTGCAAAGTTGTGGTGCCCATAATCCTGTTCCGTAAGAGCAAAGGTCTGGGTTCTAGAATATGCCAGGGCAGTCTTTTATAGAAAAGACAAACAGTGAAATCTCTGGGCTTAAGAACTTCAACTAGAGGCAAAGGAAGTGTTGGGAAGGGGAGAGGGTCGGGTTGGAAGCCTTGAGTGAGCTAAAGAAAGGTAACATAGCCCCAGTGTTGTGGCTGCATCTGAGACAACGCAGAAACCGGGGGGGGGGGGGGCGGGGGGCAAGTCAGAAGTGGATACCAGGAAGCAGAGATCGATAACTCTGAGTCACGCAATCAGGAAGGCACTGAGCATGTGGACAGTGCAGCAGACAAGGAAGCAATGACCTTGTGGTGAGCCAACTCCCAAAGGAGAGCACCCAACTGTTTGCTGCAGACTGTCTAGAGAGGCCCTGGTACTCTGATAAATATGCAAGCTCCTGTTGATGTTGTCCTTGTCTGTTGTGTTGTTTATACTGGTTTTTGTAAGCCTACACTTTTACAAGTTTTCAAGGACTCATCTAAGATTTCTATGCCCCCTCTCTGACTCTGTCTCTATGTCTCTAAGTCACTGTCTCTCTGTGTGCCTCTGTCTCTGTCTCTCTGTGTGTGTCTCTGTCTCTCTGTCTCTCTCTGTCTCTCTCTCTGTCTCTCTGTGTGTGTGTGTGTGTGTGTGTGTGTGTAAGCAGCCATGTGCAATGTAGATCTCAGGATTGAGCCTTTACACATGTAGGCAGGTGCTTTACCTGCCTCTGCAGCCCTCTCTTGCTTCTTATTTTAAGGTAGAACATCACTAAATGTCTTAAGCTGGTTCTTGAACTCACTCAGGAGCCCAGGCAAGCCTTAAACGTCTGATCCTCCTACTCAGCTTCTCAACTGATTACAGGCCTGAATTATTGGGCCTGACTGTCTGCCCTTGTCTTTAAAGTGACATCCTTGGCTGAGAATTCCCCTTCTTTGGGTGTTTTAACATCTAATTTCTGGGGTAGGGGAGAAGTGTGCTGTACTATTAGAACATATCTCAAGCTTACAAACCTCCTGGATGGGTTGTTGGTCCACAAACTGAGGAAACTTGGCAATGAGCATAAAATTCTGCAATAAGGACAATAGGCCTGGCTCTATCATTTTCTGGCCTTGAAACTCTTCAGTCCCTCCCTAGGAAGGCACACCAATGTCTTTGTGCAGGGGGTAGTGGTATGTGGGTGTATTACACATAAGTATATGCAGGATGTGTATGGGGTTCATAGAACAACTCTGAGGAACTCACTTGACTGTGGGTTTGGGGGATCACACCTGGGTCATCTGGCCTGCACAGGAACTCAATTGCTGAGCCCTCTCACAAGGCCCATTTTCTTATGGGAACAAACACTCCTAAAGGTCCATCCATCTTGAGAGGTCTTCCAGCAGACTGAAATGTGACTCTGTAGGTGGAACAAACTTACAAACTTTTGGTTACAACCACACACATATGGGATCATGTGTGTGGAGAGTATAAATTCTTCTATGAAAAAAAAAACACACAAAACATACAGAAGACAGGTGAGCATTCAGATACAAGGTAATCCAAATTCGATCATTCTCACTGCCGAAATAAAATCAACCATAACATTCAACACGATAAATGAATCTCATATTTATGTAGAAAAGCTCATCGTTAAGCAGGAAAGCCCCCTAGTCTCTAGATGGTATCATAAATACCTGTGTCTGGTGTTATTTTAAAAATGTCAGGGGCCAGTGGGATGGCTCAGCAGGCGAAGATGCTTGCCACTGTATTCTGTCCCCTCACCCAACATAGTGTCATGTATGAGGAGAGGAATAGCCACAGCTGCCTTTAGAGGCTAACACTGTAAGGAGACATGGAAGCCAGCCGGGGGAAGACAGTGGCTTTAAATTGTCACCATGCATGATCCTTTCAGTCTTCCCTTTTTCAAGGGTAAATCCACGTGACTAAGAACAAATCCCTAGCCCACCAAAGGTCCAGTCGCCACTGTGTTGACTACTTTTCTCACAGTTGGGACTAAATAGCTAACATGGGCAATATAAGGAACTATGGGTGTATTTGAGCTCCCTAACAGAGTGGTTTGAGTAAAGTTACAATACATCCCGGTAGCGGGAACTTGCGGCAGCTGCATACACTGTATCGACAGTCAGGAAGCAGAGGGAACAAGTTGGACGCTGGTCCTCAGTTCACTTTCTTCTCCCTACTCAGTTGGAGACACCAGCACAGGGAACAAGTCTCCCACAGCCAGATTGGGTCCTCCTGCATCAATGTAATCTAGAGACTATCTCACAGACTTGCCCAGAGCTTTGGTTCCAAGGTCATTCTAGACCCTGTCAGGTTGATGATCAAGATTAGCCATCACAGCCGTCATCACAAGAAAGAGGGCAATTTGTGGTTGATGGGGCTTTGTTCTGTGAGATTAGCCTGATATAACTCTTTCCCCATCATCGATGACCCGTTGTGGGGTCTGAGTCGGGGAAGGTGGACAGCAAGGTGTGTCCCTGAACTGTCACAGAGAAACAGTCAGGCAACTCAGGTCATCACCCATCTTTCACCTTCCAGACAGAGGGAAAGCACAAATGACCCACACCACGAAGGCCTGTGGTCTTCGTCATCATGAGGCCTGTTCTGTGTCTCATAGGATTGTATCAGGACATGCAGAGCAGATGGGGCAAGACAACCATGCTTGAGCTTGTGCACCGCATGAGTAAGACTTACTTTGTACCTTTTGGCTTCTAAGAGAATTTCAGCCCCCAAATACAGAGCTTCTCTGTGTCAGGCACAGTGTGGGACTCTGGGACAAGGAATGAGTATGATCCAGCCCCTGTCCTGAGGATCAGAACAATACAGGGCACAAAGCCGCACACAAAGTGAGTACTGAGAACAGAAGAGACAGCAACGGGGCCAGAGGAGAAGAAAAAAACAGAGGGGATCACCTTTAGTAACTGGGGCCAAGGTTCCTAGTTCACACCAAAATAAGGAAATATTGATACATGCATGAAAACATTATTACAAACTAGGATTTTGTATAATTCACATGAATTGATTGACAAGCTATTACTACATGCACAGACCTGTATAAGATCAGGCCAGCAAAATCCCAGCCTGGGTAGAGGAAAGTTCATGATGTCCAGCCCATAGCTGGGGAATGATTGGCAACTGATAGCTATAGGGTGTGCAGGAGATGATGGAAAGTCAGTTTCTCTAGAAAGGCTATCCATGTTCCAGGAGATGGGCGTACACCCATGTGCATAAGTGGACCCTGCAGATTTAGAACAAGAGCAGATGAAGTTGGAAGGAGAACGCGGTGAAGGGAAAAGGGGAGAGATGGGGGGGGGCAGGGCGTGGAATAGGGAGGTGTTTTAGACCCAAACACATCATACACATACAAAATTCTCAAACAGTAAAAATAAAGTTTTAAAAAGACAATAGTTCCACAGAACTGTTGAAGCACATGTTTAGTGTGTGATGTACGAAAGGAAGTTCTGCATGCCTTGGGGAGAGCGCGGAGTGAGTGGCCACTGAGAACCTTATCCATATCCACTACTACCGGATATACGGCTTCCCATATACCACTTCACTTTCAAGAATTTATACTGACACTAATGTGTCTACGTGGGTACTGAATAACATATTTAAGAACTTCAAAATAGCCCCATGTGATAATATTTTAAAAGCTGAAGATAGCCAAGAGTTTCCTCAACAAGGAAGAGATTATAAGCACTATAGTGTACTTATACCACGGAACGCTCTGCAAGTAACACAAATTAGTCCCTAGCAACTTTACACAGAGAAGTGGATGATTCAAGCATCAAACAGTACAGACCACGTGACTCTATGCATCTAACAGAGAGAAACAGGCTAAATTAATAAATACTGTCAAAAGTCAGCATGGTGAGTACTGTCTTAGTCACCGTTCTATTGCTGTGGGAAACCCCATGACCAAGGCAATTCTTATGAAAGAAAGCTTGCTTATAGCTTCAGAAGTTGAGTCTATTGTCATTGTTGAGGGGAGCACAGTGGCACACGGGCAGGTGCTGGAGCAGTAGCTGAGAGCTACATCATGAACACTGGGCAGGAAGAGCGTCTAGGCCTTGTGTGGACTTTTGAAACCTTAAAACTCACCTTCACTTCCTTGAACAAGGCCATACCTACACCAACAAAGCCAAACCTCCAAATCCTTATACTTCTTCCAAATAGTGCCACTTCCTGGTGACTAAGCATTTATATACATGAGCCTGTGGGGCCATTCTTATTTAAACCACCACAGTTATCATCAGAGAGAGGATTAGTTACTTGAAGGAAAACTGTGAGAATCCCTAAGATCCAGACGAGGCTCACTACCAGTCGGAATCTATTTACTTTTTAAATGTTTTATTAGTGTTTTGATAGTGTTAAGAATGTTGAAGGTATTATCTTCAAAATGCTCAGCAGTGAGCATAGTTGATAAAAGGGGTTTAGTAACGTCAATATTACACATGAATACTACACCACCATGAGGATGAAGCACCAAGAACTGGGGTACTTACGGTACTTATGGAGGAGAGCTGGGGTGGCACTGTATTCAGACAGAGACGCCCATTATCTAAGTAGACAGTCACTGCAGCCAAGACAACAGAGAAGACTAAGAGACTGCTTCTGACAGCAGACCCTGGGCAATCTCCTACATGGGAGATGGTCAAGAAGGAGTAGCTAATTGTGTTCTAGAACAACTGTTCACAAACCAGCCCACAGCCAGACCTGGCCAGGGAGCTGAGGTCTGCTAACATCTACACCATAGAAGCTACAGCTTCGTCTTTCCTGTAACTGACCACGACCTTGAGTAGGCCAGTTACACTGGCTTCACATCTATAAGCCAGAGACCACAGAAAACAAGAGATCCTGTGACATGGGGAGGCAAATCAAACATACGTAACCCAAAAGGCTGCAAACGGGTTTTGGGGTCCCCTACAGCATTGCTAGGCTGGCTTTTCTTTCCAATGATAAGCAAATAAAGACATTATGAGATTTGAGTGTGAGGGGGACTTAAGGGGAAAAGGGATGAGCGTGCTCCCTGTGAAATCCCACGCTGTGCTTTAAAGTACAGTAAGTGACCCAGCCTTTCTGGGTAAGCTGAGGACTGAGTAGTCATAAGAACATGTTAATGGCCACCAGAAACGTCCTAGCAAGAGCTTGTGGGAACGACATGGACACAGGATCTCATTTCCCTAACCTAGGAAACTTAAGAAGGTCCTTAGTTTTGCTGCCACATCATGGCTACCTGTTGGCTGTACTCTAAGTACCTACTCAGCTTTCTCTGACATCTTCCACTCACATGTGATAGTCAGAGAAATTCTGGAAACATGAACTCCGTCCGCAGGTCAGTGAGTGACTCACAAGGGCCGGTCAAGTGGAATGAGTCTCACGTTCTTTCAAGGATAATCTTGTCTGGACAGGGTTGCATGTGGACAGAAGAAGGCTTGGAACTGCAGCAGCCCTTCGTTACTATAGAGATAGCCATGGGTGAGACGATGCCCAGATAGGGAGTAGTGGGGACAGAGACAAAAGAGCCATGAGCAGTACAGTCACACTCCTAACAATGCTGGCCAAACGTCCCCTGAAGGCTGACCTACCTTTGGCTTTCTGATGTCTCCTATGTGAGTCTATAAATTCCCTTTATTGTCTCAAGCCAGTTTGGTTTGATTTGATCTCAAATGTAATATCCTGGGACTGGAGAGATGGCTCAGTGGTTAAGAGCACTGGCTGCTTTTGCAGAAGACACATGTTTGGTTCCCAGCACCTACCTGTAATTCCAGTCTCAGCAGTCCTAATGCCCTCTTCTGGCTTCTGGGCACAAGGTCGGGGCAAGCAGGCATACACACACAGAGGTTTTTAATCTGTCCTTTCTTTATTTAAAAAATTATATCCTGATATTCATTTTCTCCCTGATTTGTATGTATGGCACATCTTTAGCAAGGAGACTAAATACATGTTTAAAATAATATACTTTTGAAATGTTTCCTCTGAAATTAAGTTTCTTTGAGGATGTAGCAAATGCCTCACTGTCACAGATTTTGACCTGACAGCAATTCATTTCTTCCATGATTTCTTTCCTTCTGTGTGCATGTGTGTGTGTATGTGTGTGTACACATGTGTTCACATGTGAGTGGGTGCACACATGTGCACACATGTGGGGTGGCATGAGTGTAATGTTGGAGTCTTCTTCAATTGCTTTTCACTTTATGGTTAAACCAGGGTCTCTTAATTGAATCCAGAGCTCACCAATCAAACTTGCCTGCTTGTTCCAGGGTCTGCCAAGAGCTAGAATCACAAGGAGCTACCACATGCAGCTGGCATTTATGTGTGTTATGCATATCCTGGGATCGACTCTGGTCTTCTCACCTGCTGCTTACACAGAAAGCACCTTAACTGCTGAGTCATATCCCGGCCCTTTCCCGTGAGTTCTAAAAGCAAAACCCCTGATCTGACCAGATGTAAGTGACCATAGTGCATGGCCCTGCCTTCACAAAAGAATGATCCCTTTTGGGCATTGGCTCTCCACCCCACAGGAAAGCACATTCTATTCCGCATGCTGAAAGGATCTCATCCATGGGCAATCATTAAGCTATTGGGAAGTGCTATGGTAGGACACCAGGAAAGAAGATTCCTGGTTTATTTTGGAAGGAGGTGGTAGGACTGGAGAGTGCTGTTATGTTTCTTTCACTTATTCTATTTTTGGTTTCCTTCAAGAATTAAAGTACTAGAAGAAGTTTGAGCCTTCAGCATAGTGGCTGCCTCGACATTAAGAAACAAGGAACGCTATTGGTCATCCTAACAGTTCTCTCCTGCTAGCAAGCATCCAAACAAAGATAATGAATTAAGCAGTCTCTCTGAACCATTCATCTTCTCACGATAGGCTGTTTCTTAACCTGCAAAGGTACAGGGTGGCGAGCATCCGTATTTTAAATGTCATTGAAAGATGGCTACTACTTCAAACCCAAAGTCGCCTTCCTTCTCTCTGCTAAGTCAAACTTTTCTAAATGGAATTCCCTCCTGCAAACTCAAATACAGATAGAACAGGCCTACTGCAGAAATATGCATTTCCCTACGTGCCCTGAATATAAGCAGTATCAAGTAGGCCAAATGCAAAGCAAACATAAAAGCCAATAAAAAGTAGACACAGGTGTCATGAAGGCACAGTGTGAACCTCGCTTATTTGGGTTACATTTCTAATGCACTTCCTTTGGGGGTTCCATGACACATGGGAAAGGGAAGGCCTACAGTCTCAAAGCATGAGGGTGTCTTGGGAACAGTCCCTGGTGGACACCAGGCCCTGACTATGGCTTCTTCTCAGTCCTGACTTACCTGTCTGACCTCTTCCAGGATTAAGTCAGCTATACATGGTGCCAGACTCTAATGTCCACTGACTTGAAATCCCATTAACATTATTCTCCTGCAGCTTTGGGAACACAGAAGAGTAGTGTTATTACCATCATCCAAAGCAACAATGCCCAAGGTTTGCAGTGAAAGACAAATCCAAGACATTCACGTGCCATGCTGCTACTCCCCTTCACAGGAACAATGTTTGCTTTTCTATATTTCTTCCAATGTGCATTAGGGAACATTTACCTTCATACCCACAAACCATAGGAAGACTTCAGTGGTTGAAGTCACTGCTCAATTACGTAGAGTTAAAATTACTCCCAGTAAGCCACACCTCCAGGGCTGAGGAGAGCTCAGCTACTGAACTGTAAACACATGAGGATCTGATCTCAGCTCCCCAGAGCCCAGACAGATAACCAGGCACAACAGTGTTCACTTGAACTGCCAGTTGTGGGGAGAGGATCCATGGAACCTAGTGCCCAACCAGTGTAGCCAAACTAATGAACTCCAGGTTCCATGAAAGACACTGTCTCAAAATATAAGGTGGGGGCTGGAGATCTGTATCCGTGGGTTAGTGAATGCTGGTCTTGCAGTGAATCTGAGCTAAGTTCCCAGCACCCATATCAGGTAGCTGGCAACTGCTTGTAATGTCAGCTCTTGGAGATCTGACATACTACCCTGGCCTCTGTGAACATTACACTCACAGGTACATACTCACAAAGACACATATATAATTTAAAATCAAATTTAAAAATTTAAGGTAAGCTTAAAAAGATAATATAGGGGAGAAGAGAATGAAGAAGACAACCCAAACAAACTCTACACCAATTCCTATGCATGCACACACACAAACATATACCCCCAAACACACACACACACACACATATACAAACACCTATAACTTCAAGAAACTCTACATTGTTGAGGAGAAGACTGCATAGGTAACTACCTAGGAACATTCTATATGATCCTTTTCTATGTGTGTCCCTGTCACTAAGGGAGAACTCCAGTGTCAGTTCTCTGAATCCTCTAGGGAAGACAGAAGTTGGAAGGTGACCCCACCACTCTGTGAAAGTTGTCTGCAACACTAAATACAAGACCACATGATGCCATTCATTATCCTGAAAGTTCCACTCTCTCTGCAATTAACAGAAACCAAGAATGGTCTGGTTCACAGAGCAGAAGGAACTTAAATTAGCTTGTAATTCCTCACCCTCACACCTCTCTGATTAACTGTGTCTCTGAATTCAGCCTCACTAATGACCATGTACATTCCCAAACGCCATACTGGTCAAGCACAGAGAACAAATCCCATTCATTCAATGGGGAGGAAAAAGATGTGTGTGATGTCTGGTTATTTATTTATTTTTGGAATCCCTTTGAAAGGTCAAATTAACTATTAGCAGCAATGCTTCCCCTCTGCTTTAAAAAGGAACATGCATGGTTAAAGGGGGCAACTGCAGGACCTCCTTGCAGCTAACAGCTAACAAAAATGATGGACACGGGTTAGTGATTTTAGATTCTCTCAGCATAACCCACTGAAGCATCATTCCACCTTGAAGTTCCAGATACATTAACATTATAACTCAATTAAGCAACTCTAAGCAAACTGTGCTGGTGGCTGATGACCAATTAAGACCGGATAGCTGTCTATGGCCTTCTGTTGTTATTTGGATGGCTAATTTCCCACTGATCTGCAAAGGCTCCTGGGTAGCCCAACCATGAAGGTAGGGGTGGGAGGAATAAGGTTTGACTTGTAAGCAAGGTATGTAGCCGAGACGAGTTAACTATTAAGCAGGGATACTGACATGGTCGTTGAGGGGAAGGGCAGGTTTGACAAGTCTCACTAGACAGCAGGACATGAACAAAGACTTGACGGAGCAGGTGGATGAAATCTGAAGATTCTAAATGGTAAATCAAATTTATTAACAACCTATGACATGAAAGGCAGGTCAGTGCATGGACACTGTGTCCCGGCTTAAACTTCAGCTATGGAGGATGTGAGGTAAAGTCTTTCACCATCTCTGACATTCTTTCCCCAACTCTATCTGACCCAGGGAAATTATTTTGAAGTCCCTCTGCTTTGGCTGAAGCCCTTAGTCAGATCTAGCGCCTGTTACTCAGGACTGGCTACAAGGGTCAGGATCAATCTGTCTCTCTGACTCTCTCTGTTTCTGTTTCTCAGTCTTTCTATCTCTCTGTCTCTCTCTTTCTCTGTCTCTGTCTCTCTATCTCTGTCTCTCTTACTCTCATTGTATTCAATAGTCATAATGCCTCAGTTTTTTTCTTGGTCCTTGCTATCAATGTGCACAGTTCTTCTCAGTATTTTCCACATTTTCCATGTAAATATCCCTATATAGGCGCTACCCTAAACAGCCCCTACTCCTTAAGGCCACACAGGCATTGTTGTACATCCTGTATCATGTCTTCTCATGAGGAATGAAGCGATACCAAACAGAAATCTGTAGAAGCTCCGGACTGACGAACCCTACTTTTCCTTATTTTGCTCCTTTTCTCCACAGACTATGAAGCAAAGCTCCTCCCTCTCCTTGCTCTCATGAAAGACAAAACGTGGCCAGAGTAGTTTTCTGAATTTCCCACCATGTTAGACTGCCTGCCCAAGAAGATTAATCCCTTCCAAGAGATCTGGATGTGACCTCCACAGGACCTGTCCAACTTAAAGAAGGATGACTTGTATTCAAAATTCCTCATCAACAATCTGAATTACCTATTGTTTTATCAGAAAGGTAAATTCCCTGAGCAGTGCAGTTAGTAATATGACTGCTGGGCTCCGAGATGGCATATGCAAATTCACCATCATACTTTCCAGTTCAATGTATCGTGTGCTCTAAACATGCAATGTCCTTGACAGGCTCCTACAGTAATACTTAATGTCTCGATGGTGGCACTATTTGTGAAACCTTAGGCTATGGAGCCTCACTGAAGAATCTTTGTCACTGGAGTCTCAGTTTGAGAGTTTACAGCCTGCCTCCATGTTCCTGCTCTCTCTCTGCTTTCTGGCTACGGATACAATGTGACCAGCTGACCTCCTGCTCTTACGACCAATACCGTTTTGGCAGTATCCTCTTTACCACAACGGAATGACTCCCTTGAACTGTGAGCCAGAACAGCCCTTCCTTTCTTTCGGTATTTCTGTCAGGAACTTTGTCACAGCAGTGAGGGGAATAACTAATATACTCTACACTCCATAAGAGTGTCAGCTGATGAGTGGTGCTCAATGACCTTCAGATAGTAACAGAGAAGTAAAGAAATCTATGTAGCATTCAAGGGGCCTTAATACCTTCAAGAGCCATGCTGTTTAGTGTAAACTATGTCTGCAAACATTGCATGGTCCCTCAAATACTGCTTTGGCATCTTAAGAGGCAGCACATATCGGTACTAAGCAGTGATGCTTCTGGGTTCTCATTGCTCACCTGTCTTATTGGATATCTCTATCTAATTTAACACAAATACATTAACTAAGTTATTACATGACCAGTATTTTTCATCTACAATGGGGCATAACAGAAGGCTCCTCCGTGCTTACCTAACAGCTCAGCATTGCTTGTTTGCCAGTGGAGCCTGAAATTAGTGGTCCACTGTATAATGGTGTTGTTTCTTATTTTTTATTTTCCTAAGTAGCATATGAAATTACACTGCATGGAGGCACTGGCCACATTGCTGAGACACCATTAACTTGTTATGGTCTGATAGTTCTCAGAAGCAGCTTATCCGTGCGGTGTCTCTCGTTACTAACCACCACGGTGCAGCATGTGTGACAGAAAAGAATCAACAACAAACATAAAGGAAGGCTCGTGCAAATGAAAATACAACCTTCTCATCTCAGTACATGAATCAGAACTAGGCACAGAGATCTTCTTCTAGCACCGTTCCAAGTGTGGATCCCTCCTCCAGGAGGATCCCGGGGGAAAGGACTGAGAGAAGGGGACACTGAGGTCATCACTGCCATGTTCTCTGGAACACAGCTGAAAGGCCAGGTCTTGCCTCGGGATGGGTCAGTCAGAAAAGTACCTACCCTGCAAGCATGGGGACCGGGCTTCAGATTCCCACTGTTCTTTTAAGTAGGTATCACAGCACACCCTGAGGTCTTGATGCTGGGGAGAGGAGGAGGCCCTTGCTGCCCAGTTACTCTAGCCTGACTGCTGAGAACTCATTCAGCAAGATGCCACGCCGGGAACCTCTGGCCTATAAATGCACTGTAGTGGGAATTCTGGAATTTTGGGTTCTTTAAAAAAAAACATAGAAATAGTATAAGACTATGTCTTTGTTTTGATTCCAGGTATGGAGTAGGGCTGCTTCCCAGCAGCTGACTATGATTTGCCTCATGAAGTAGCAAAGGCGTGCTTTTTCCCCAGGTGCTGAGAGTTTCTGGGATTGCGTGACATTTGGAATTCTGGGAACTTTTCAGAGGGTATATAATTTGCTAGGGCCCCAAAAGGCAGGATCAGTGGTTGATGGTTGTTTGGGATGGGGGTTGGGTTTGTTAGTAGTTGTGCTCAAGGAAGGAAACAAGAAAAAACAGTCAGATTCAGATCTCTCTCTCTCTCTCTCTCTCTCTCTCTCTCTCTCTCTCTCTCATTCTCTCTTTCTCTCTCTTTCCCTCTCCTATCTAGTGTAAGGAGTGAAACTGGGGAGATAAAGGACGAAAAAAGAAAAACCCACAAAAGAATGAAGCCCAGCTACAGTGCACATGCTAACATATACTGGGGCATGTATGTATGTACCTACATATACACACACATACCCACACACACATACACACAGATACACACACATACACAGATACACATACACACACATACACACACACATACACACATACATACACACACACATACACTCACATACACACACATATACACACACACATATACACACACACATATACACACATACATATAGACACATACACACATGCGCATGCACACACACACACACACACACACACACTCACACACATGAAGTCCCATCCCTATAACTAACTAACCCTGGAAGTGAAGGACTCCTTCAGCAGTTACTCTTGCTGTTATCAAGCATGAGCTCAGACTCGGGGGAGAAGAGCAAGCAAGCCTGTGTGATTATTTTCCTTCTCAGTCTTCGTGTTCCAGATATTACAAAGAATCAAAGAGGCATTGGAAAAACTGCCTGGGGATATCACCCCAAATGTTTCAAATTACTATTCTGAACATTCATTAACCATCAGAACTATGCTAAACACGGTCTTTGGTAGACATCAATCAGAAGCACATTTTCTCACAAATGGGTGGTGTGGGAGAGCCCAACTGTGGCATCTTTGTCCCTTCGGATTCTTTTCTCAGAGAAAACACTGCTTTAAATCACTGTTTGTTCTCATAATGGACTAGCGCCTTTGAGGCCTTTGCTACTTAAACTGCTCTTAACGTGCAGTCACTAGACATGGAGAGTTTGTACTGATTCTATGTGGCTCAGAAGATTTCAAAACCATCTCCCAGGAATATTTCTTTCTCCTTGGAACTCCCCCGTGAGTCTCCTGGAGGCTGGTTCTCAACAGCGCGCAGCAGCCAAGTTCCATCCTGGAAAAGAACTTCCCACAGAAAAGGGAGACATCAAAGGAGTACTCATGGGCACCAGAGAGCCTCGGATTTAACTGAGCCACCACAGACAGGAACAAAACAGCCTGTTCCGTGGAACTGGAAAGAGCAGCAGCAGCAGCAGCAGGAACAGCAGGAACAGCAGGAACAGCAGGAACAGCAGGAACA
>NW_021604620.1:5366555-5471369 GCF_004785775.1 Grammomys surdaster | reverse complement strand
CAGCAGGAACAGCAGGAACAGCAGGAACAGCAGGAACAGCAGGAACAACAGCAGCAAGTACAGCAGCAGCAGGAACAGCAGCAGGAAGAGTAGCAGGAAGAGCAGCAGGAACAGCAGCAGTAGCAGGAACAGCAACAGCAGCTCTCTGCCTGCTCTCTGGGCTTCCTGGGATAAAGTTCTTCTTTAGTTCCTTCCCTTATACATCTCTAAGCTTAACTTGAAGGACTTCAGTACACTCATTTTTAGTTTCTGCTGAATTTGATGGGCACATGTGATATGTGTCTGTCCTGTGCCCTCCTTAGACCATGGCAGGGCTAACTCTTAAAAGTGCCATCATTTCAGCAGGTTCCTGAGCCATCCTGTGTACCTGCTCCTGGGAGATCTGCATCTTGACTTGCCCGTCCATCCTCTCATATATGCCTTCACTCATAGGAAGCACAAATCCTTGGCAGAGAATTATAGTGGAGAGGGTGGTGGAGCAAAGATGCTCCCTTCCTGGGCTCCAGGAAGCACAGAGAATGAAGAGATGAGAGACAGGATATATCCTCCAAAAGCACACTCCAATCCTTTACCTCCTCTGATCAGATCCCACTTCCCACAGTTCGCCACCTCTCAGTCATCCATTTAAGTATGAATCCATCTGTAAATCAATCCACTCTGCAGAGTAGAGCCCTCATTACTCAGACACCTCTAAATGACAAGATCTACTAGTTGAGGGACAAGTCTGATTCACCATGTGAGCCTTTGGGATGGCACACCATTCACAAACACAATATAAAGAAAACTATTCATTTTTCTTCTCTCCCAGTCACGACTTCGAATTTCAACTTATGGTCTAGCTTATGGGTTTCTCGTTTTTATAAAGGCACACGTACAAGAATGCTAGCGACTGACTTTTCGTTCCACAGATCAGACCATCTTGTAGGTATCCAGGTGTAGAACACAGACAGTCCAACTAACACTCATGGAAAGTTGAATCCAGAATAAAAATGAAGCTCTGGAAATGAGACAGCTACAGACAGGGCGTTTGTCTGCTTCTCTCTTCCAAAATGTCAAATCTTCAGAGATAGAGGTTTGTTTGTTTTGTTGTTGTTGTTGTTATTGATGATGATATGATGATGATGTCGGTTTTGGATTTTTATTATCTATTTTCCTTTTCTGTTACTGCATTAAAAAGTAGATATTCAATAAAATGTTTTCCATAGCAAAGAATAAAGTGTGTGTGTGTGTGTGTGTGTGTGTGTGTGTGTGTGTGTGTGTGTGTAAATGTGAGCATATACTATACTGCATATATGGAGGTCAGAGACAATTTGAGTTTCAGTTATGGCCTTCTGCCTTGCTTGAGACAGGGTCTCTTGTATTTTACTGATGTGTACACCAAAAGAACTGATCCCAAGATGCCAGTCATTCTCCTGTCTTCATCCCCCCATCTCCCTGTAGGCATGCTGGGATTACAAATGTGAACTACTGTGTCCAGTTTTTGTGTGAGTTTTGGGTTCCGAATTCAGATCATCATGCTTGCGCCAACAGGTGATTTACACATTTCCCAGCCTAAGAATGAACTATTGGTTGAAAGCTAGTTTGAGTAACAGAATTCAAGGAACCCAAAAGCTCCACAGGACTTAAAAAAGCAAAATCCCAGAGAAGAAATAAATGCTGTCCATAACGGCTTTCTGCATGATGGCCACACTGCTCATAAGAACCATGTGTGGTTGAAATGACACAGCCAAGACAGTGGGGAAGACAGAAGAGTGTGATGCAAATATGCTCCAGTAGGCGATGGGTTTAGAAACCAAACCCTTCATCATGGGATGGTAGACAGCCTGTGGTCAGTGTCTGAGAGTCCTAGTTCTTCACACCAGACTTCCTTCTCTAGGGAACCCCTAGAAGGGCCCTTGGTTCTGGAGGTGCAGCTGGACTTGGAGTGGTACTGAGGTGCAGTGGGCTCTGCGTCAGAATGAGGGGAGTAAACAGTCATTGTGCCAACATGAGCCAAGCTGCTCTGTGCTCTGTAAGGCATACACTGGGGAATCTGTATTCAGCCTCTGAATTCATCTTTCACTTACCAACATTATTGTTTCATTTGTTATGTTTTACTGAGACAGAGCCTTTCTATGTGGCCCAGCTGGCCAGGACCTTAGTATGTAGCATAGGCTGCCTCCAAAATCATGATTCTCCTGTCTCAAGACAGGTGCATGTCACCATACCCAACTACCTGGGAAATATGGTTATGTGTCTTATATTGTGGGCTGGTCTCCAACTTCCTGTGTAGCTCATAATAACTTTGAATTTCTGATCCCCTGGACACCATGCCTTCTCAGTTCTGGATTACACATATAAGCCACCATGTCTAGGTTATGTGATGCCGCCTATAAAACCAAGGTCCTCAGCCAGGCTAATCCAGCATGCTACCAACTGAGCTACACATCCCCGTCACACCTGAGAACAATGTACAGGATATTTTCCTAATTAATTTTAATAGACATACCCTAGAGCAGTGGTTCTCAACCTTCCTAATGCTGTGACCCTTTAATAAAGCTCTTCATGTTGTGCTGACCCCCAACCATAAAATTATCTCATTGCTAATTCACAACTGTCACTTGCTACTGTTATGAATCATAA
The DNA here is from genome assembly GCF_004785775.1 of Grammomys surdaster. Taxonomy (NCBI): domain Eukaryota; kingdom Metazoa; phylum Chordata; class Mammalia; order Rodentia; family Muridae; genus Grammomys; species Grammomys surdaster. The sequence goes on along the minus strand of NW_021604620.1, from coordinate 5,468,747 downwards.
TGTAAATATCTGTATTTTCCAATGGCCATTAATGTTACATTTAAAGGAAAAATTGCTAAAACATTCTAAACCACAAAAGGAGGAAGAATGTTGACAAGATAATTTTTGAATGGAAACTTGGGTGACAGACTGAGGAGACGCTCGCTGGGTAACATGCTTGTGCAGTCATGAGGATCCGAGTTCAATTCCTAGCAGCCATATAAAAGCAGAGCATGGTGGGACACACCATGGTGGGATACATGGTGGAACCACAGCACTGAAGAAGTGGAGCCAGGTGGATCCCTGGGGCTTACTGGCCAGCCACCTATGCAGAACCAGTGAGCTCCAGCTCAATGACAGGCCCTGTCTAGGCAACAAGGTGAAGGCCTACTAAGGAACAAATGAGCCTTATAATTGACGTCTGACATACACACACACACACACACACACACACGACACATGCATGCATGCACATACATAAATTCATGACCACATGTACACATAGACAATAGACCATCTCCATCTGTGGACACAGCAAAGGAGCTCACAGTGAGAGAGGGGTGCTTCTCACAGCAGATGAGATGCAGGGAGTGATGACAAAGAAGAGATGCCCTTAGTGCAGGTACCAAGACCAGACTGATCTAACGAGTGTTAGAGGAGCTTCACAGTGTCTTGTTTCGAGGTGACGAGGAAGAAGGAAAGATACAAATTCCATTTCCAACAGCTTCCATGAGCAGACAGGGAAGCTGCAGCCCCACTGCTGAAGAACTAATCACTCACCACTAGGCTTGTCAAAAACAGAAGCAGTCTGATCTATAAATTTAACTCACACACATAAAAGAGAAAATGGCCATTTCCTAAAATAAATACTTGGGGTAAAAGAGCTGATTTCAGATGCGCATGTCTATTAAAACTTTTGAATAAAAATCTGGAGCATAGGGGAAATAAACAGAGGATTAAATGTTGCCTCCCATTCCCACACGGTATCACAGGGAGGGAGCTCAGAGGCCCAGCTTTGCTCTTGACCAGGAGCAGAACTAGATGATACCTTCCAAAACCTGCTTTCTCATGGCATCTCTGCTGCTTGGGATGGAGGGCAAGGACCAGCCTGGTCCCACCCCTCACCCCCCATGGCATCTCTCCTGCTCAGCATGGGGGGCAGGGTGAGGACTGAGTGAGAGGGATTTGGTGACATAAAAGTGGAAGTTTCTGTTTGTGTCATGTGGTGCAGATTTACATGGTGTTTTGCTGAGGCAAGTCCTGTGGGAGGACACGATGGACACTGATGGTTTCACTGGTCTCACTTCTTTGCTAATCTTCATTTCGTTGAGAGAGGCACAGCACAGAACTTCTAGTGACCAGGCTGATCCTGGTCACTCCTGCTGACTTGGGCCTACTTGGCGAAGGCCTGACATTTTCCACTGGATCATACTGTTGGTGATGATTCGATCTTGGTGACCCTTTTGAACTGGACTGCTGGTATCCTGACAAATGGAGATTCCAATTGTCCCAAAGAACTACTTCTAAACAGGTCCACATCCCACTGTCCTATTTATCATCTTTTCTCCACTACCTTTGGATGGTAGGCTAGAAGGGACTCGAAGCATTTGAGAACCCTTATTAAAAGTGGGTTTTAAAAAATCTAAACCTACAGTGATGCTCTTAGGATCCAAGTCCATGGTCATCTGGCCATCCTCTTGTCTCCAAAAATACCCCCTTAACATCAAAGACAAAAAGAAAAGGAGAAAAAGAAACACACATACACAAACAGTCACACTCTCAAGCATTATAAAGCTGAATTCCAAATTCTATCATTCTCAAGTACAAACAGCTTTCATTCATCACAAGAAGCCTGCCTGGCTCTGCTGGTCACAGCTTCCCCTTTCCATCGACATCCTGGCTTTTCTCTAAAGACCTGGCCTTCTTTGGACACACCGCAGTGCTTACATTACACTCTCTCCTCTCCTCTTTCTTCCTGTGCTCGACCCTACAGAAAGTAAAATTCAACAAACTGTGGTGTTACTGAAAATACTTCAAGCGGAGGCAAGACCAAAATAGCATGGCAGACAGGCATAGCAACCGTTTGTCTGTGCCCAACCTAAGAGCAGTTGAGACTAGGAAAATAAATGGGATTAAAAAATTACTGTTGTCTGTAGGATGATTTGCCATCAAGGGGCTTGAGAAGGGAAATACCACTGAAGTGAAGCCCCATACACAGTTGATCCAGGTCTGACTGTATGCTAAAGGAATGAGCTCAACCAGCCCTCTCTGTGATTCCTTATAGATAAGGAACAGAGCTCCAAGTACACACCATCCACTTGCCAATGGGCATAAAATGAGGACCTACTATGTGCTTTGTCCTTTTGCCATGATTTTTATTATGTTATTTACTATTAGTGTGTGTGTGTGTGTGTGTGTGTGTGTGTGTGTGTATGTGTGTGTGTATATAATGTGGGTGTAGGATGTGGGTGTGGGCATGCCATGGTGTGGGCGTGGAGGTAAGAGAACAAGTCTGTGTACCTGGTTCTCTCCTTACACCTTTGTGGATCCCCAGGATGGACTTGAAAGCTCCAGATTGGAGCAGCAAGCTTTTTACCCTATGAGTCGTCTCCTATGATCTGCACAGGGGAATAAAAGAAAGGTTATCTATCATCTTCCAGGGGAAGAGGGCCAGCACATGGCGGCAGTCCCAGCACTTGAGAGGCTAAGGCCAAAGAAACACGAGCTCCATGTCAGGCTGGTCTACACAGTGTAATGAGGGAGAAAGAGGGACTAAGAGTGGATCCCGTGGGAAAATGGTCTGCTGCATATGCATAGGGTCCCAGGTTCATATCCCCACAATCCACATCAGAGTAGAGTACGGTCATGATGCTAGAAAGACACAGGTAGTTCTTAGGGTTTGTCAGTCAGCCAGTTTATCCAAATTGCCAAGCTATAAGTTAAGTTGGAAGCCTTGTCTCAAAAAGTAAGGTGAAGAGTTATAGTGGAAGACACTTGACATCAATGTATGGGCTCCACATGGGCATATATAGGCTTACACACACACATACACACAAACAGAGAGAGAGTAAACAAGCAAGCAAGCAAACAAACAAACAAATAGAAGGCAGTAAAGAGAAAGCGGCAAGAAAGAACAGAGAGTAGGCTCTAAGGTAATAAATAGGTTCTAGATAAGTCTGGAAGCTTCTAGCAAGGTCCTGAAATCAACAAGGGGCCTGATACTTTTCAGGAAAAGTAGTCAGCTGTGGGGCCATGAAGGAGATTAATCTTTTAAGCTTCCACTGTGCACACGGCACTTTTCTTAGTACTTAAAAGTATTACCTAATATTAACTTTCAAAATAAAAGCCATTACATAGCTATAAATGTAACCACTCTGGTGGAAAAAAACACCAAAGGTTGGGGAGAATTAAATTGTGTGTTGCCCACAATGGTTTCACTGGGGTTTGAATCCAGGGTCACACAAATGACAAGACTCAGCTTTCCCATGAACCCATACAGGGATGATAACAAATCAACATTTAGGGTTCTTTAGCAAAGAATAGAATGACCAGCGTAGGCTGATGCCTCAAGAGTCTGGGCTGCAACACTGATTATTATTGAGTCATGGTTAAGAGTCTCTTAATTGCCCACTGCAGTCTCAGCTCCACATCCCTAAAGAGACAGAAGGTCAAGGATGGATTCTAGTGTTTTCTGTGCTTTTAAATGTTTGCAAAGGGCACTGGTATGGACATAGAGCCCTTGGGGTCAAAGGACACAGCCTTCTCTTCTCTTCCCTTCCTACTTTGAAAAGCAGAATTGGTTTCATGGAGCTCAGTGACAGAGCCAAGGAAACCAAAGAGTCAAGCACTCTCATGTCCTTCACAAGAGCACATTTGCCTTTGTAACCTAAGGATCAGTTGCCTTTGTACAGACTTTGTTCACTTAGGTATATATATGTGTGTGCATGCACTTGCACATGCACATAAACAGAAGCCAAAAGACAACCTTGAATGTCATTCTTCAGGCACTCTTTTTTTTTCTCCTTAGGCAAGGTCTCCCACTGGCCTGCAGCTCACTAAGTAGGCTAGGCTGGTTGCCAGTGGGCTCCAGGGATTCTCCTGCCTCCTCTCAGTGCCGGGCTTGCAAGTGTACAACTTCACACCGCCATTCAGAGTGGATTCCAGGGATCAAACTCAAGCCCTGTGCTGCATAGCAAGCACCTTACCAACTGTGATGTCTCCCCAGAACCGTACACCTGTATTTTTAGATTAAATTTTGTCTCCATCTGACTATTATAAGTTGATGCCAATATGAACCTAAAATCTATTATCTTAAAAGTTAATATATTTATCACCCCTGACTGAAAATCCACAAATGATAAGAATGGAAGAAAAATGTTAAAACAGAAATCGAAGAAATAAACATGAAACTTCAGTTGGGTGTGGGGTACACATCTTTAATTCTAGCTCTTGGGAGGCAGAGGCAAGTGAACCTCTCTGAGCTCAAGGCCAGCTAAGGCTATGTAGGGAGACCCTGTCTCCAAAACACATGGGACTTTATACTTTGGAAATCATGACATTATCAGATACAAGGAAGTGTGCCCACAATGGGAGCCCTCTTTCTTGGGGGATTCAGGCCCCTAGAGTCCTGAAGGACCAGGATGTGGGGGCAACTGGGAGAGAGGAGGGGAGCAGGGTATCGGAAGTAAGCAAAAGCCTGGTGTGTTTGCATGCAGCTGTAATTGCAGCCACGTCAGAGACAGGGGCAAGAGGATCAGAAACTCAAGGTTAGCTTGGGCTGCACACTGAGGCTCTGTCTCAAAAGAAAACAAAAAACAAAAAAACAAAACCAAAGCAATTAGATATGAATCACCTAGGCCTCTCCACACAGATGTCTTCCATGCTGTCCTCCCAAATGGCCTAACCCAAGCACTCACACAGGTTCATCAAAGGTCCAAGGAATGATGGCTCTAGGCTCTCCCTAAGGGGCCCACATGTATCTCTTCCTAGGAAACGGTGAGGTGCTCTTACTATGGGACTGCTGGGTCCAGCTTTCTGTCTAATTGCATCTCCCGATCCAGCTCTTTCTAACACAGCAAACCTCCTCACTACCATTGCGCCAGGAGCGCTTCCTCACCTCTCATCCCGGTTTCGCCAGCTTTCGCTACAACATAAAAAAATGTGGATGAGATTCAGTTTTTTAAATGTCTTGATTGGCACATAGGGTATCCATACGTGGCATAAGGAAATGTGTGTGTGGTGGGGGGGTCCACAGGCCTCTGAACACACTGCAGCTGGAGGAGGAAAACTGGTATTCTGCTTTCTCTCTCTACAACTTACTCCTCTAACACAGGGTCTCTCCCTGAATCTCCTGCCCCTATTCCCATGGTTCAGGGGATACAGGTGCGTGCAAAGGGACCTCTGGCTGGTTACATGGGCTCTGGGGATCCAAACTTGGGTCTTCATGTTTGCCTAGTAAGTGCTCTTGCACTGAGCCATCTCTCTAGCCCTTGAACCTGAGCTTACTATTTCATCAGGCTTGCATAACAAACATGTCTATCTAAAACTGCTTACTGATCCTTACAGAGACTACGAACCCCTCCAGCCATGAGCAGCGGAAGGGAGGATCTGATTAAGGTGGGGTGATGAGAAAGCCTGGTTTTCAAGGAACGTTATCAGCACATGAAACTAAAACAGAAAGACCAATAAATGACAGAATGGGTATGCTTTCTTTGGAAATAAAGAGGAAAAATCAGAACATACAGCCCTGAAATGGTTGATCCTAGGGATGGGACTGAACTAGGTACAGTTGCAGTATGGATCCCATGGAGCTGTGGGCTTTTGTAAAGGACTTACATGAAACCTTGGAGAACAAACCACACACTACAGACAGATATATTTTCTATAATCTATTTACTTAAGTGATGATGGTTATCATCCTCCCCTCCCCCTCCTCCTCTTCCTTCTCCTCCTCCTTTTCCCTCCTTCTTCCTCCTCCTCCTCTCCACTCCTTTTCCTCCTTCCTCTTCCTCTTTCTCCCCTTCCTCCTCCCCTTCCTCCTCCCTTTCTTCCTCCTCTTCTTCCTCCTTTTCCCTCCTTCCTCCTCTTCCTCCTCTCCACTCCTTTTCCTCCTCCTTCTGCTCCTCCTCTCCCTCCTCCTCCTCTTCTTCCCCTTCCTCCTCCTAGTCTGGCCTTTCTCTTCCTCTCCTTTGTTTTTGAGGCAGGGTCTCTCTATTCGGCCCGGCTGACCTCAGACCTACAGTCCTGCTGCCTCAGCTCCTCAAACACTCGGAGGCTAGGCACGCTCTGCCATAACCAACGGCATACTGTTTTGCTTTTACGATCTATTTTTTTTTTTGCAGAATTCTTCAGTGGTCATGTGGCAAAGTTAAACCAGGGTGCTTGATGAACTACAATACATACTTTAAAGAGGGCTGGAAAACAGATATTTAAACGCTATTCGCTAGGCAGTGACACACTAGTCTTTAAAAGTCTTTAAATGGATTCCTTCACAGAGAGAGATTCTCTAATATCTCTAAAATGATCCCATTGATTTTTAAATGCGATTTATGTAGAGCTTTACAGCAATATATTCATCAAATACAGAAATATAAGGGCTGCATTCAATCTGCAATTTCCATACCATTACATGTGGATGATACAATTATGGGAGATTACTACCTTAGGAGAACCTGGTTGTATCTGAATCAAAATATCCTCTTCTCAAATTTTTTAAATGAGGCCATCAATCCATTACTGCCTGGGTCTAAGCCCATGTGTTAGGATGCATTCTCGGAGTGGTTTTTCTTCTTTTTAAAGTTGCTCTGAAACACAGATTCACAGGCGTCATTAGACGTGTGATCAACCCCACTGAGAATTGCCGGGAATAAATGGCTTTGGTTGAGCTAACTGTTAAAGCTTGTATTCAGCATCAGCATCTCACTATCTGTCTCCCTTCTGTCTACAAAGCTTCTCTCAGATAATGCTTTGTTGATAACTCCCACGGGCCTGTGTATTCCGGAGTTGTTGAAAAACACTCAGATTTGTTTTTCATCGAATCTGATGACTTCGGGCCCCCCTGTGTTTAACATATCACAAGGTTTCAAATTATACTGTTTCCCACTACAAAGGAACACATCTAGAATTTTCTTACAGACGCTCAATGTTTCTGTTTTTGTAAATTTACAGAGCTGTGGGAAACTTTAGAAAAGGTTTGAGATAGTTCAGAGGGTGGTGCTTCCCACCAGCCTAACCTGAGTAAGACCCCATGGTGTGAAGGGAGAAATCTGGCCCTTGCCTGCTCTCCTCTGTCTTTCATGGCACACCCCCAACCTCTGCCCAATGGCACGCCCCCAACCTCTGCCCAAAATAAAGACATTTAAAATGTATTAATTCTTAAAAGGTTTGAGCATCCTTCAGCTGTAGAGCTGTTATGGCTTGAATGTGGAATTGGTTCATGTGCCTGTTAAACACTTGGTGTCTAGGAAGAAACTGGGAACATCAAGGATTTGGATCCAGTTGGTATACATAGGGCTGTAGCAGTGTCGGGATAGGGTTATCACTTACAGCCTAGCTTTGGTCCCAGCCCAAATCTCTCTGCTCTTTGACAGACATGCAAGCTGCCACAGAGCCACCCACTGCCATGGCTTCCCTAACTTCAACTTCATTCTCCTCAATCCGTGGAGACAAAACAAAAATCTTGCCTTCTGTAAATTGCTTGATGCTGGGTATTGTCTCAAAGCAGTGAAAAATTGCACTAATACAGATAATTAGTCCTAGGAGTGGGCCTCTCCCTGTAAGAAACCTGAGCACATGGTTCACAGGCCTTGAGACCTGGTTTATGGAAGGGATGTGGAAGAATGTGGAGTGGCTGGCAGAGCAACATTTTGAAGCTGTAACCAAAGCTTACTGGGACATTCTGGAGGGAGTATTGCAAACCAGCATGTGAGGAGAAGCATGTGCAGCAGAGAGGGAGTGTTCGAGGTTTCTGAGGAGAATCGGGAATCGGGCTGGAAGCCATTCATGATACCTTATGGAAAAGAATCCAGTTACACTCTATCCCTGCTCTGGGAAAGTGAGTGAAGATGAATTCAAAAGTGTGCTGGGATGGTGGAGGCGATTTCCTAACAGTGTACCATTCAGGCTTCAGCAAACTTACCACACAGTGCTATTAACCAGGCTAGGGTGGGGGCCAGGAAAAGTTGACTATGAGCAGACAGTGTGCATGGTCTTGTTTAAGGGACCCTGAGAGCCAGCACAGCCCCTGAGATTTCCTCCTCACAATGGAGTCTCACAGTTCAGGAAGCTCATGGTCATAGGTGGCAAGGATAGCTCAGCATCAGGAAGCAGAGGAATTCATTCTCTCATCTCAATAGACTGGCAAACAATTGATAACACAGATGGCCAAAGGCATTCTGTGAAACTCGGTATCTATTCCTAATTAAAATCTTTTAAGTTGAAATAGTAGAACACCTTTGCCAGATAATATTCTCACCTGCAAAATAGTTAGAAAAGTTCATCATTAAAAGAAATATCAAGACTCGGAGATGAATGTTTGAAGTTTGAATCAGCACAGGAGAACATTTTAAAGTAGCAAACATTTTTTTGGAGGTTATTTTTGCAAAACATCCAATAGCCTGAAAACATGAAGCTCCTTTGACTCATCAGGACCCCACCCAGGTCCTTGTCCTGTAAGATACGCAACAGATATGTACGTATCCACTATCATGGCAGGAAAAGAACAAAATAAATGCCAAGCAAACGCAACAGGGAAAGAAACAAATATTTACATATATACATATGCATGCACACCTGTTTGATGCATTAAAATATTACATATGCATCATTTCAAACATTAACCAGAATACATCAAAATATGGATGGGTGAGTGTTATATTTCAGTTCCATTGAAAAATGTCCACCTATATATAGACTTAGGGTGTGCCTAAAATTTCCACAATAATAGATGGAACTATAAATAAATTCTGTATTTATTAATATTTACTTATCTATGTTCTATGTGTGTGAGTGTCTTGCCTACATGAATGTATATACACTCTGTATGCCTACTTCCCACAGATGCCAGAAGGCAGCACCGGATCCCCTGGAACTAAGTTACAGATGGTTGTGAGCCACTAGGTGGGTGCTGGGAACCAAACCCAGGTCTTCTACAAGAGCATGTACTGTCAACATCCCGGCCATGTCTCCACCCCCACATTCTTTCCTCTTTTAATTATTTTAAAACATCCATACTTACTTAAAATAAACACATACAGCGTGTGACTCCTAAAGAGCCAGTAACATCTAAGGTCAGGGCTGAGCCAGCATCCCTTTACAGCAGGATGCTGCCCGTCAGCGCTGGTTCCTACAAGCAATGCTGCTAGACAGGAAGCAAAGACCAAAAGACAGTAGTGATGACTATGTGCTGGGGGAGTCCTGATAACCAGGATGGAAGTAACTGGGCATATTCAGATGCAACAGGAGGGCAGCCCATTGTTACTAAAAGCTGCCTCTCACTGTTGTGACACAACACCTGGAGAAAACCAGCTGACCAAGGAAGGGTTCACTGTGGCTTACAGTTGGCAGCTGTCCATCATACTGAGGGACCCAGAGCAGGAGGAGTCTGCAACAGCTGGTTCATCACAGTCAGAAAACAGACACACACTGGTATTTAGCTCCCTTCTTTTCATTCAGTCTGTCTGGGACCCCAACCCGGAAGATGGTGTCATGCACAATTAGAGTAGAGCTTCCCACCTCAACCTAAAAATTCATTCACAGACACCCAGAGGGTTGTCCATCAGGTGAATCTAGAACCTGCCACATTGAAAGTTGTTATGCAGTGTCACACCCACGTTGCCAACGAATGGACTTGTTAGTTGTCCTCGAAGAGAAAACATGACAGCAGTTCAAGCTTAACTCAACAACTTCCTAAAATGCCATGCAGGATAGCCTGGCAGAACATGTCCTGCAGGATAGCCTGGCCGCGCATGCACCATAGCATAGATTACTGACTGGTTCCCTCCACAAAGCTTCTGCACAAACTCAGCATGGACAGAGCTCAGGAAAGAGCCTGAGGGTACTCTGGGTCAGAGGTGCCTCCACTCTGTCCCTGTCCTGGATGTAGACAACTGGGGACCCAAAGGCAAGTGAGATCTGCAATGTCTTGGCTCAAACATGACAAAAATGCCAATGTCTTTTGTCCATTAAAACAGATCGAGTTATTTATCAAGGCGCTTCAGAATTTTATAAACACCTTGAAGACTGAGGAGATTTTATTAACTAAGGAAAAAAAATCAGCATCTCAAAACTCCCTAACCCTAGTTGGTTTGTTCATATTTGCACACAGCCCATATCAATCTAAGGACAGACTTTGAATTCTTTGTAATAAAAAAACAAAATTGGGGGGGTGGGGAGGAGCTAAGTATGCTTTCAAACTGTTTCTGCCCTTGAGGAGAAGTTAAGATGCTGGAGCCATTTTGCATATAACACAAAAAGCAAGTTGCCTGCAAGTTCCATGCATGAGGTGGGTTTTGTTTTGTAGTTTCTTCTATTTACTGAATGTTAAAGGCCTGATGTGCAAATCTAAATAGAGTTTTTCTTCTACAGAATGGTGTCATCTGGTCTTTACATCTTGGATCTCCTGGCACAGGAGCTGGATGGTTCTTGTGGAGCTGTGCTCTGTATGATGTAGTGTCAGTGACGTCCTTGCTTTCTCACCCTCCAGACACACATGCCACAGCCACTGAGTCCCACCAGCCATGTCCCCTTCTGCAGACGTGACAACTAGAAATCTCCCCTGACAGGTAGCAGAATCCATCTTACCCACTTGAGAACAAAGTATCTAACGGCACTCTGACCCACATAACGGGACGCCTTAAATCTTAGATATGAAAGTTACTGGAAACATTACATGCGTCAGAAAGGCAATTGCTTAGGACTGAACTTAAAGAGGATAACAATGGGCTTTTTAGTTATCTGTTGGGATTTAACCTAATTTAGATAAAATTTAAAATTTACCAGAGGGTGTGTTGAAGAGGAAGTCTTTTTATCATAGAAATAAAAAAAAATCCCATAAATTTTGCACAGTTTCACTTGTTCCTTTGTATTCTGAGATGGGGAAGGAAACGCAGGCATACGCTTCAAGGCGAAAGTTATGAAATTCTATTACAACAAAAGTACTCTCTAATTAGCATATTTAGGTTATGCCATGGAGATTTCTCTCTATGACTCTCTCTGTCTCTCACACACACATCATTAATAGGTTTATATATACATATACACACATACATACGTGTATATATGAATATATGTATATATATTGTGATATATATCTCCAGGGCTACATAGTGAGACATTGTCTCAAAAAGTAAATAAAAGGAGAAAAGAAGAGAAGAGAAGAGAAGAGAAGAGAAGAGAAGAGAAGAGAAGAGAAGAGGAAAAATAAAAGAACATTCTTTTTGCAAAAACTAGCTATTAAGTGTGAATAAAGGGGTTTCTCCCACAGTGACCTTATTTGTGCTGTGGAACCTCGTGGAACCGTTGTGGATTTTGCTTTCATCTCTACCTTTGCCTCTCTTCCTCTAGCACACCCTGTCCGAGGCATCTCCCTAGCTACACCACGGAATGAAACAAGTCAGACAATAAGTCCTTGGGTAACTTCTTTATATAACAATGACCCGGAGCCCCCGGAGAATCAAGCCTTGAGGACACACTGGAGTGACAGTTTGGAGCTAGACTGGACTAGCTCCAAACTTAATTTGTAAATTAAATTCCCTTGTATTTCAAAACAGCTAGTTCACAGCTCTGCAGAAGCTTTGTTTACTAATTACGTCATTATTCACTTAGAAGAAACTTTGCTTTAGTTCCTTGGATTTTCTTCTCTCAAACCATCTTCTTAGCTTGATCTCTGTACTACTTTTAATTTTTATTCTATATATATACATACATATATATATATAAAACATGCACCACGCACACACACATACCACACACACACACACACACACTTAGCATATGCCTGTGCACATGCCACAGCATTCATATGGAGATCAGAGGACAACTTTCAAAAGGCAGTTTTCTCTCCTCCGACATGTGGGTTCCAGCATTAGAACTCAGGGTCCCAGGCTTGGAGGCAGGTGTCCTGCGGACCCTGGACTTACATTCTCCACCTCAGAAAATGAAGGCACACTCACAACAAAGGCAGGAATGAAACAAGCAAATGCTCCCGGAGCCCTTCCTAAGGTCCTGGCTGTGGACCAGGTGCTAGGACGTAGGTAATGGGTAAACAGTGAGGTGCTGCCTGTGGGGACTTGCAGCAGAGGAGCAAAGATGCCCGAGAGACCACATGACCTCTGACTTCTCCATGGAGACAGGGTGTGGCTCCTCCCTCTGCACAACAGAGTTGAGCTTTCCCAGCAGCACTGTGCTTATGTGGTCAGGTGTGCTGCTTGGTGTCTAGCCGCCTGGGATCAGATCTGTGAGCCCCACGAGCTATAGAAGGGGGTGGGGGTGGGAGCATCTCTCCAGCTGCGCCAATCAAGCGGCTGTCTTGCTTTGACCTATGTCAGCATCATACTGATGGCATTTGACATGGGTCAAGTTGAGTACAAATGAAGAGACAAGTCACAATAACCCTCATAAAATTGAAGGAAATACCAAATAAATCAACACTGGAAATAGTACATTTTAAGTGTGAGAGGGGCCAGTGAAATGGCTCAGTGGGTAAAGGAGCTTGCTGCCAAGTCTGACAACCTGAGTTCGATCCTTGGTGAAAGGAAAGAACTGACTTCTGCAAGGTATCCTCTGACCTCCACATGTATACAGGGTACTTGGGAACACACACACACACACACACACACACTAGACATAATAAAACGTAAGAGGACTTTGAACACCCCAAGCATGCATTGACACATAATGTAATATGATGATTTGCTTTACATAATCCCTTTGCCCTCACACATGTGAGGCCTTGGCTGCACAGATTCCTTTCCTGTCGCATGGAGGTCACCTTATTCGAATGCCATCATCCAGGACAGCGCAGGGCTCTGAGTGAGTGTGAGGTGTCTGTGAATGAATGGGTGAGTGTGGAGATCTGGAGCTTTTCGTCATCACACAGTAACCAGAAGGTGGGCCACCAGCTCAGCAAGATCCAAATACTTAGAAAAGAGCAAAGGTCGCTTTTAAACTGTGAGTGAAAACTTTGCAGATCTAATTTCTTTCTCCTTGCTTCTTCTTTGAGCACTGCTACTAACCAAACTACAACCAACACACCCTCACCCAAACAGTGACCAACTCCCTACCCCTACCTAGCGGGGCTCTAGCATCTACCTGCCCTAATTTGCCTTCACACCTCAAACTTACAGAGCAACATCACAGGGGTTGAACTTGCGCTTGGGCAGGCTGACCATCTCTGGACCACATTAATGGCTGGGATCAGATCTGTGCCCAGCACTTGCTAGTTGAGGGGCTTGTTGAGTCAAGGAGGCACATCTGGAAGGTGGAGAGGTAACTGCCCCTCTGAAGTTGTGAGAAATGGGCTCAGCAGTCACTTGTGAGGCCCTGGGTACAAGGCCCAGCCTCCGGAGGTCAGCAGCAATGAGGAGCTCAAGACCACCATATATCTGCTAGCAGCCCCCACATATCCACTGGGAAGCACTTGGAAAGAGAGCTACTGAAGATAAAAATGGCAGCCCTTTGTGTCAACTGGGGGTAGAGCTTGGATGTTCTCACGTTAAATGGCCTTTTGCGTTGAGAACAAGAAGTTGGTACCGTCTTGTTAGCTAGTAAGAGAGTGATTTCAGAGCATCTCTGAGAGACAGAAGCCAAGAGGAGGAAGCAGCAGGGGAACATGTTCACAACATCACAGATCTTCTCTTGACCTTGGAAGAGTCCCAGAAGGTAGCTGGAATGATCTCCCCAATGATATACAGGTAAGCTAAGGAAGGCTCAGAATGAGGGAAGGATGAGTTAAAAGATGCATGGAACTGGTAGAGAAGCTGGCCAGGGCACTGGGATTTGGTGGGATTGACGTTTATACCGTGGGGTTGGAGACAGTGTTACATACACAAAGTCAGGCACAGCTCCTGGGAAGGAGCCGGTACAAGAGACAGGCCTTTGCCATGTTTCACTTTTCTATGTCAAATGCATGGGCCACGGAAGCCTTCATGCTGCTTAGCACGGCTTTTGAATGTGTCTGTCAGAGAGGACTATCCAGGAGAGATTTGTCCCCTCCCTGCTGAACAGCAGAAGGTGTGACTCTGATAGTCCCCTGTCCTTGGGAATCCCAGATGCCAGGCCTTCAGGAACCCAGACTGTGCTGACTCGTTTTATGTCAACTTGACACAAGCTAGAGACAACTGAGACAATGCCTCCAGAAGATTAGGCTTCCGGCAAGCCTGTAAGCATTTTCTTAATTAGTGATTGATGGGGAGGCTTCAGCTCATTGTGGGTGGGGCCATCCCTGTGCTGGTGGTCCTGGGTTCTATAAGAAAGCAGGCTGAGCAAGACACGGAGGCAAGCCAGTAAGCAGCACCCTTTCATGGACTCTTCATCAGTTCCTGCCCCCAGGTCCCTGTCCTATCTAAGTCCCTGTCCTGACTTACTTTGATGAAGAGTGGTGTGGAAGTGTAAGCCTAACAAATCCTTTCCTCCTCCTCAACTTGCTTTATGGTCATGGTGTTTTGTCACAGCAATAGAAACCTTAACTATGATACAGGCCATACCTCTTCTCTTCCTCCTCCTCCTCCTCCTCCTCCTCCTCCTCCTTCTTCTCCCTCTCTCTCTCTCTTTCTCTCTCTCTCTCTCTCTGTGTTTGTATGTGTGTATCTTTCTGAGTCTCTCTGTGTGTATGTGTAAAGACGCGCGTGTGTGTGTCTGTGTGTGTCTGTGTGTGTCTGTGTGTGTGTCTGTTTGTGTGTGTGTGTGTGTCTGTGTGTCTGTGTGTCTGTGTGTGTGTGTATAGACAACAGTCAACCTCAGGTATTTTCCTCTGATACCATCCATCATGCTTTCTGAGACAGGGTCTCTGAGGGACCTGAAACTCACAATCAGGCTAGGTGGGCTGGCTAGTGAGCCCCAGGAGTCTCCCTGTCTCTGCCCCCACAGCTCAGGTGTTGTAAGCATGCTACAGATTTTTACATGGTTTCTGAGGATCAAATGATGGTCCTTGGGGTTGTGTGGCAAGCATTTTACCAACTCTGGGCTCATGTTTAAGCCTCCAAACAATAAGCGGAGAGTTTCCTAATCCTCAGTTGATAGGCAGCAGATAGTGGGGCTTAACCTCCACAAGGGAATGACTCAAGACTCGATTCTTCCTTTCCCCTCCCCCCTCTCTAATCTCTATTAGGATTCATCTGGATCCCCAGCAGACTCGGCCATGGGGCTGCTACAGGTTCACTAGTTCCTAGACAATTCCTACAGTTTAATGTCAGAATGGTTTTTTTTCTTACAAGAAAGAAAAACATTTAATTGGGGCTGGCTTATGGTTTCAGAGGTCAGTCCGTTATCAACATGGCCGGAAGCATGGCAGTGAGCAGACAGACTTGGGAGAGATCTGTCTCCCACAGGCAGCCAGCAGGAGAGTCTCTTCAGCACTGGGTAGAGCTTGAGCATAGGAGCCCTAAAGTCCACCCCCCCACACAGAGACACACTTCTTCCTACAAGGCCACACCTAATACTGCCACTCCCTGGGCATATTCAAACCACCACAGAACCTAGTGGGTGAAAATTCAGTAATTAGGGTCATGCATATGACATGCTATTGGGATCTTCTTGCCTTTGTTTTCTAGGTGTCATTAAGGAAGTTACTTTCCTCCATCATACGATTCCAAAAGGATGGACCACCTCTCTACTGGATCAACACTATGGGGGCTAAGTAAAAATAAACTTAAATGAAACATTGAAGCTATCAGTCAAACTAAAATTTTCCTCACAATTGATTTGCCTTAAAGAGTCCTGACACAGGAAAGAACTACATATAATCACATACACCCAGATATTCATTTGGAAATATGGTTTTCTTTATGGGTGTGTATATGTTCATATATGTGTTCATGTAATCATGTATATGGAGGCCAGAGGGCACCCTTGGGAATCATGGTGCCAAAGATATGGTCCACCTTAATTTTTAAGGTCAGTTCTCTCATTAGTCTAAAGCTCAGCAAATAGGTGAGGCTGTCTGGACAGAAACTCCAGGGTTCTGTCTGTGTCTTCCTCTCCATCACTGAGAAAACAAGTATCTATCAGCAGACACACAGTTTTAGGTGGGTTTTTTTTTTAATTAACTCAATTCTACAAAATATACACAGAGTGTGGAGACCCTGCACTAAGTGGGGTACATGGGATATGGTCTGGAAGTGTGCTGCTGACCTCTGCGGAATATGGGTGTGCCGGTCAGTGTGTGATCTGAGATGCTAACGGAAGTGCAAGTACCTAAGTACTCCAGGGTGAGTGCAAGTACCTCAGTACTCCAGGCCGAGTGCAAGTACCTCGGTACTCCAGGCCGAGTGCCAGCGCTTCTGGCCCTTCAGCCTTCAGACCTGTCAGACTCACGACCACATGAGCTGATTCATTTCTAAAAAACCCTCATCCATCTCAAAGCTATGGAAACATTTTCATATATAAACATATTCACAGCTTGTGTGTTAATACACAATAATTGCTCCTTACCCATGGTTTCACTTTCTATATATTCAGAGGTTTCCCAAAGTGAGCTAAAAACTGAACAGTAAATACAAAATTCCAAAGACATGCACTTCATAATTTTTTTAACTGATTGCCATCCTAAGTAGCCTGGTAAATTTCAGAGCATTCTGCCTCACTCACCTCTCTATCCTACCTGGGACACGAATCCAATCTTTTGTTCAATGTATCCACACTGTATACACTATCCATGCAAAGGGAAACATCCCTGGGCGTTTGTGGGCCAGCCAGGTTCAAGAAGCTCTTGCATACTCGGTAACAGCCCAGAGCACAGGAGTGGTGGCACAAGAATCTTGAATGTGTCCGTGACAGTCATACAGTTCATTCTTTAAGGTCTCCTTGCACTATGACAAGCAGAAGGGTGACCACCACACAGAAATGTATCGAAGTCTTCAGAGACTCATCTTCACACCACCGAGGACCATGCAGTGCCTTAGCTGCTGTCTCCTGGCTGACACCTCTTGCAGTGCCTGATTTGGTGCCTTAAATTTACAAAGCTATAAAGTGTATAAGACAACATGGCACACACGGGCTTGATTCTACTCAAGGGCATCCCTCAGGGGTTCTAGACTCTACCCCACATAGGTGAACAGAACCTAATGATGTTGGAGAATCTTCACTGACATCCTGACCTCCGGGATCTAAGGATGGGCTGATCCTGTTTGTTCCATTGTCTCTTACTATAAAAGAATTGGAGGCTTAAAAGTTCATTACGTCTGGAAGTTGGGGAGCTAGCTTACTGGGCAGAGCATTTGCTATGTAAGATGAGGACCTGTCAGGATCCCCAGGACCCACACCAAGCCGGATATGGAAGCACACATCTGTAATCCAATAGCTTCTACAGAGGGATCAGAGCCAGAGAATGGAGAATCCTGAGAAGCGCATGGGCCATCTATCCTGACGTATGCAGCAGTAAACAAGAGGCTGTGTCTCAAAGAAAGTGGAGGTTAAGGACCAATACCCATGGGCGTCCTCTGACCTATACATGTACACACATACACAACATACACACACATGCGCCATGCCACTAGTTATGCCCACACTCATGTATATACAGAGTTTTACATTGAAATTACTAGGTTTTGCACAGAAAACTAGCTTTCTCGATTTCCTTTGAAGATCACAGAGAAACCTTGCAGGAAAGGCTTGGGTGTTGTGACTCTTAGAAAAGGCCAAAGTCAGCAGCCCATCCTTACCCCCAGAGCTCCCTCTTCATGCCACCAGCCTCCCTCTGTCATTAAAGAAACTCACTTGAACCCTACCCCTCAACTCTGGGGGAAAATCAAAGCAGGCATCCTCATTCCTTCCTGACTCAGGAGTCAGGCAAGGCGAGCCATTAGCCTGTAGGTAGAGTGAACGGGGCAAGAGGTTAGGCCAGGCCCCTAACATCATTGTGCCTTCTGAGTCCCATCAAGAGCTCAGCAAGGATGCTGCTGATGTGCCATCCTGGCACTGCAGCCCCGTCATTAGCCCTCAGCAGAACCAAGCAGCTACGCCCAGGGAAAAGACAAACTGCTCATTTTTCTAATCATTAGCAGCTCCTCCGAGCTCGGTCAACTCAGGAGCATGAACTGGAAAATCTGGGCTGGAGAGGGTAGCTGGGGAGAAGGTGGGGCTTGTTCTTCTAAAGCTAACCCACACAGAGATGGTCGCTCGAAATCTATCACTAGTTGGAACATATTTTTGTTTGTGGAGTGGAGCAGGTAGTTGTGTGTGTGTGTGTGTGTGTGTTTGTGTGTGTGTGTGTATGAGTGTGTTGAGTATGCAAGTATGTGTGTGTATGAGTGTGTGAGTATGCAAGTATGTGTGTATGTGTGTGTGTGTCTGTGTGTGTGTATATGAGTATGTGAGTATGCAAGTATGTGTGTATGTGTGTCTGTGTATGTGTGTGTGTCTGTGTGTATGTGAGTGTGTGTCTGTGTGTATGCATGTATGCATGTGCCTGTGTAAGTCAGACTTGGATGTTGATTCTTAGGTATTTGTACCTGGGTCTTTCATTTTCCTGGAACTTCACCAAGTAGGCTAAACTAGCTTGCCAGTGTGCCCCAGGATCCATCTGTGTCTTTCTCTCATCTTGCCGTAGCTGAAGGCCAACATCCCACGATTGTGGTGCCTCCAAATCCCAAGGACTCCAACACAATAAGGGTTTCATTTTCTCAGCTTCATACAGTGGCCTCTCAGGGCCTTCATTCAGGAACCCCCATGCTACATGCCAGGCTTGGAAGATCCTAGAAACCCTTGACTTTTGTGTCCGTCATGACTCTAAAGCCAGAACCTTGTCACAGATGGTGCCGTGTTCTGCTGCCTGTCTAGGGTGGAGTCCCGCTCCCTGCTTGAATTGTATTTGCGTGAGCTTTGGTCCCTTGTCACATTCTGACCGGTTGGAAGCTTAGCTGAGGTCTTGCCTTGAGGGCACCACTCCCTTTATTTCATTTCCCGTCAGGCCTTCCCTGATCCTTTCAGCACAAGGCTTGGCTCCATCACTAAATTTCCAGGTGCCTCTTTTCTCCTCAAACTGTATATTTTGTATTTCTTTTTTGCCCTGCTTGCTACCTTTCATTGTAGACCTGCAGAAGAGTGATCACTAATAGCCATCGGATACCGTCAACAAAACACTGTTTTGAAATATCTTTTCCCAACTAAATTACTCCAGAAGTTTTCACTTTGCCTCTGAAAAATTCTCAGGACAAGGGCAAAGGGAAGGCACATTCTTTGCCAAAATATCCCAAGAAGGGTCTCTAGTCCAGTTGTTAATATTATCCCTACCCTGAAAACTCTTAAGCTAGGCCTCTGTTATTCACACTGTTTTCAGCACTACTGTTTCCCAAGTTCCTGCTAGGAGAGTCTGTTAATCCCTACTCAAAGTGCTCAGGCACTTTCCTAGTTCAAAGTCCCAAAGTCCCCAAATTTCTCCAAATCAGCATGGCCCAGCCTGCCACAGCCACAGCCACAGACCACAGCCACAGCCACAGCCACAGACCACTCCCTGGTACCAACTTCTTCACTACTTTTCTAGTCCTGGGCTAAGAGGCCATGACCAAGGAAACTTGTAAAAGAAAGGGTTTGGGGAGGCCTACATTTTCAGAGGATGAGTCCATGCCCATCAAGGTAGAGAGCATGGCAGCAAGCAGATATAGTGCTGGAACAGTAGCTGAGATTTTACATCTTGCTCCACAAGCACAAGTCAGAGAGAGCTAATGGGCTTTTTAAAAGCCCACCTCCAGTGCCACAGCTCCTCCAACAAGGCCGCTCCTCCCATTCCTTCTAAACAGTTCCACTGTTGGACTGTAAGATCCAAAACCAGGGGCAGGCTCCCACAGAAACGCACACGGACAGGACTCGCTGCAGTCACGTGAGGTTTGGTTTAATGAAACTAGTGCACTAGGACTCTCTCGCATGCAGGCAAGAGAGAGAGCCCCGAACAAGAGCTGAGTACAGTATTTATGGGTGCAGTATAGTTCAAGAGGGCAAACCACAAAGTCTGACTTTTCTGGGTTCGGTCCCTAGGTGACTCAGATTATGACAAGGAGTGTCCTCTGTTTGCCCAGGTTTATGTTAAGGGCCCAGCTTCCTGATTCCTGAAATGTGTCCATGTGCTCTGGGCTCTTCTTACCCGCAGGCGGGTTCCCTCCCCTGTGGTCTGAGGAATGTCAATCAGCCTCTCCCTTCCTCCTCTGAATGTTAATCCAGCAAGTGTCCTCTGACTAAGGAATGTGCCCCTCCTAGGATGTGTCCTGGGACAGTGGGTTTCTTTTCAAACTGAGACCCGAAAATCTTACATTTAGACCCAAAAGTCTTACACTACTAACTAGGGATCAAGCATTCAAATATAGAGCTCTGTGTGTGTGTATGTGTGTGTATTTGTGTGTGTGTATCTGTGTGTTGGGGTGCAGGTGGGAGTTCATTCTCATTCAAACCAGTACAGCAGATCTGTGGAGGGGAAGTAAGACATTATAGTCTGTCTACCAATAAAGGCACATAAAAAAGAGGGGGCAGGAGAGCCCTGTAGGAAAGCACTTGGTGCACACACTTTATGACAGACCCTACACTAAAGCATTTACTCATTTTCCTTCAGTGAATAGTGATGGGCTGTGAGCATGACCCTGGTTAATGGGGATTCAAAGGCACCTCAGACAACATCTCTCAAGATGCTATGGAAAAACACATTTCCACAAGAGTCTGTCGTGTATTATGACTTCAGAAAGACATTTGGGAATGCTGGGATTACTGGGGAGGGGGCTGGGTTAGATG
The DNA here is from genome assembly GCF_004785775.1 of Grammomys surdaster. Lineage (NCBI taxonomy): Eukaryota > Metazoa > Chordata > Mammalia > Rodentia > Muridae > Grammomys > Grammomys surdaster. Next base: position 5,447,837 of record NW_021604620.1, on the reverse strand, counting down.
CCTGGTGGAAGGACCCTCTGGGCTGTATTTAGAGCAGTTCCTAAAAGCTTTTCCTATACAGATGTAGCATAGAAGGTGCAAGGTTGGAAAATGGGAAAGAAGTGCAAGCTGGCACATCATTTTACACTTAGCTACTCATTTAAACTCATTTAAAAGCCAGGTAAGCACCGAAGTCTGGGATTAGACAACAAAAACTGTTCTCCAGGATCAGTGGGGTTGGTTCTGTTAGTAAACAAACCGAATCATTTCTTGTTCTTGGAGCACAGCCAACCAGAAATAGATAGTAAGATTAATTCATGAAGACAAGGGGAAAGTGTTTTAAAAGACTGTTTAAGAGCTTGATCCTGTATTCTGTGTTACTTCATCATCTCAAAAACCAAATGCAGGGCCTGAGGAGGTAGCTGAGCTCTTCAAGCACTTGCTTCCCAAGCCTGAAGACCTGAGCTTCATCCTCAGAGTCAACATAAAGATGGGGAATGTCTGCTATCCCAGAGATAGCAAGACAAGAGACAGAGACACGCAGGTCCCCATTGGCTGAGCAGCTAGCTTAGCCTACTTAGTGGAGACCCTGGTGAAGGAGAGAAGCCTGCGTCAACCAACCAGTAGAAGACACTGAGGGATTGATGCAAAAGGTTGGATTCTGACTTCCATATGTATTTGCATACATACGTGTACTCACATAAATGCACACACACACACTCAAATATACAAGGTACACATGAACACACACTCACATAAATATATGCACACATACATGAATCCATACTTCCATGAACACTCACATGAAAAAACACGCACTCAATTGAAAGGAACCAGAATTTGGCTTCTACTGTCATAAAAACAATTCTCTAGCTTCCGGGTGGCAATGACCCCACATTAAAGTCTATCATCCCTCCAAAGCTTAACCTTGCCATAAATTAAAGGGTGCTAAGATCACGAGTTTCTAGCTACTTACTACTTACTTACTGATGTTCTCCTTGGTCCACTGTATTAAGTCCTTTAAACTTGACCACTTCTCTCTTCTGATAGGAAAGTACAGGTACAGAGAACTGAGGGGCCTGGGCCTGGAAATAACTCAGGGAAAAGCCTGGAATTAAACTAAGACATGCGAGAACCCTGCCCTTCTAACAGGTAGCCCAACCCCTGTCACAAGTCCCATACTGAACTGTGATCACGGGCTGAACCTCTCCACTGCTCCACAGTCTCATGGGGTACTCGACGATAAAGTCAACCCTCGGCATGTGTTGCCTGTGAGGCATTCCGGAAAATATCTGCAAAAAAGAATGAATTTTGACTTGGGTTTGTAGCTCTCAAGTTGTGGGTTACCTTTGCCAAAATAACACACATGTGACTCACCTCACAGGCTAAGTGAGATACAGAAGTTGAAAGAAAAAAACTCCTGGGGACAAACACCTTGTGAAATTGCCTAAGATATTTAAGAGGGGCTCTCCTGGGCTTAAGGTGTTTATCCACGTCAAAGTGGGCTGACAAATAAGAAGGGGCCTTGAGCTGCATTGAAGGGGTGTGGAAGAAGGTAGTGAGAACATATCTCGCCTCCCTGCAGTGAAACCATAGGAAATGCAAGGACCCCTCTTTCCAGGTCATTGCAAATGAACAGACCAGGCCAGTGAGACTGTGATCCAACAATGTCCCAAGAGGAAGAGGGGAGAGGAAAGGGGTAGGGACGAGGAAGAATGGCTGCCTGCTGCCTTTATGGGTATGGCTGAAGTAATGAAGGCAGGGCGTAGAAACATGACTACAGAAGTCCAAAGGAGACTTGAAGAGCACCAAGGACATGACCAAAGAGTTGGTGCAATCAGAATAAACTCACAGCTTTGAGAATAAAAGATGTTCTCTGTTTGGTTTTCTCAGAAACCAGTTATAAACGTGTTCAAACCAGAATGGAGGCTCGGACCTGAGGTCCCAGCACCCAAAAGGCTGAGGTAGGGGGTTGCCTGGGTTTGGGGCAACTCTGAGTTCAAAGGTGAGTTTCAGGCAAGCCCAGGCTAAAGAATGAAACTTTGTCTCAAAAAATTACAGGAAGAGATGATAAATATATAGGTATTAAGATGTTGGGAAGTAGGAATTCAGAAAAAGAGACACTACCTCTCAAAGAAATAAAGTAAACAAACCCCATGAACATGGGAAGAGGGTATGATTGTACATGTGTGTACACATATGTGGGAGCCAGAGGACAATACCAGCTGCCATCCTCAGGAATGCGGCCACCTCCTTTGAGACGGAGTCCCTCACTGATCTGGAGATCACCACTTGGGTCAGGCTGGCTTTATGGAGCCTCCTGTCTTCACCTCCCCAACACAGGGATAGCAGTATGGTGTTGCAAAGTGTGTGGTGTCCCACCCTGAACCTTTACCTAGATTCCAGAGACAGAACTCGGCTCCTTGTGCTTCCCAGGCAAGGGTGTGGTCATCTAAGCCTTCCTCCCAGTCCGGACAGTATTGGCAGCTTCGTTCAAGTGTCTCCATTTGTTTGTAAAATAATCCTTGCTTCAATCTGAATTTACAAAACGAATCATAGCATTTCCACAGACAGAACCATGAGAACGAGCAGGAACGTGACTTCATTTTCCTTCGCTAGAGACCCAGTGGTTCGTGCTCAGAAATTTTGAGGTTGCTGCACAAGGGTTGTTCTCAGGAACCCTGAGGACCACATGAGCTCTGACCCCAGGTCTCCACAGGTACCACTGGCTCAGCTATCCAGCTCACCAGCCTCTTCTAGTAACTTAACCACCGGCTAGAATTCAGCATCAGCCTGGGTGTGGTGACACACATTTCTAATCCCTGCACTTGGGAGATGAGACAGAGGATCAATGAAAGTTCGAAGCCTGCCTGGTCTACAGGGCAAGTTTCAGCTTAGCCGGGGCAATATAGTGAAACCCTTTCTCAAGAAAAAGAAGAAAGAGCAAACCTTCCCACACATTCACCAAGAAACAAATGCTGTCAAGAGAACTTCCTGCATGTTCAGGGGACCTGAGAGTTCAGTTCCCAGCCCCCATATGACTCACAATGGCAGCTAACTCCAACTCCAGAGATCTGAGATCTCTTCTGGCCTCTGTAGGCACCTGCACACACACACACACACACACACACACACACACACACTTAAAAATAAAATAGATCCTTTTTTAAAATAAAGAATTCGGTACCTCTGGCTGCTTTTCTGGTGTGAAATGCCTCCACTCAGAATCTTCCCTCAGTCTTTTCTTGTCAGCCCACACATGCTCCATTTTTACCAGAAGTCTCTGTTTCTTCACCATTATCACTCTGACCTCTCTACCTGGGCAGGGAGGTTGTTTTGGTCTTCCTGCTGCAGACTGAACTCACAAGTGCATGCTACACAGCCACCCTGTGTGAGCCACATCTCCAGCCCTCTGCACACCTCGGTCATTTCACAGTGCATTTTCCCATCTAACAGTTTGTTTTCGCTGTCTGAAGTCACTTCAGTGACTGATTGTTAACTTCTTCATTACTGTTTCATCGTTGGACTCTAAGGAACTCATAGACGGCTACACACGGATGTACTCCCAAGTGTGGGAGCAGGAAAGTGTAAGGGTTCACCCTGCTCAGGGCCCATGGTGGATGTTGGAGGGAGGGAAGGAGCCGGTACCAGGAGGATAAAGGTTGTATTATGAGGACTGACTGTACAGTAGCTATTTCTTTGAAATATAGCTCAGCCACCCTTTCGGAAGAAAGGAAGCTAGACAACAAATGACCACCGAGTCCTTCCCCATTGTCCCCTTCTCCAGCAGTATCCTGCTCCACCAACTGAGAGTGGGTCCAAGGACCTGGACATGTGGGGTGGGGATAACATCAGGTTCCTGCGAGGAGGCAGATAGCAAATGTCCCACTTTTCTGGAATCACTGGGTCTCTCCCCAACTATTTAGTACTGCTGTGTAGACACGGAACACAGGGGTCTAGAGGATACGGGCACAAACAAGACTTTGCTTGTAGAAATAATTGGGTTTCAGGTCATTTTCAAATCTCTTGAAATACCCTTCTTCTGATTTCCACAAAGTTAAAAATTATAAAACTCACACTTACTTCATGACCATATATTGTGTGACTTTTCCTCAGGAGACGTGAACAAATGTGTCCGTTCCAGAGAGGACACTGTCATCAGACTGAAGAAAGCGGCCTTTGTGTAGCTTGGTGAACCAGAGCGCTCACTATGTTATTCACAGGCATGGCCTGTAGGCAGTTCTATCAGGGTCTCCTTTCCCAAGCCTGTCACTATTTTATCGTCTTAAGGAGGGGCTTCATGACTCCTTAGGTATCTGAGCTCCATTCACATGAAGTCACGTGAGCTTCTTTCCAGTGTCAGTTAGGAGGAATTGCCTGCACAGCCTTATCTAAAAGTAGAACCAAGCCATATTGACCCGTGCGTGGTAGCTGATTGGGTCAGGACCCTGGACACGGATAAGGGCTGAGTGAGATAGTTGTTGGAGCCAAAGTGACAAACAAAGTACAGGACACCTCTGCCTTCCCATGCACAAGTAACAGACACCTCTGCCTTCCCATACACAAGTGTAAGCACCAGGAAGCAGGAACTGTGCTATCTCCACCCAGTATAGGGCTTGGAACATATCAAGAGCTTAATAAAGAGGTGCCAAATGACTCCTGAGTTTGCTATGGCTTATCTCGTTATGTGGCCAATGACCTGCAAAGGTCCTTACTAAACCACATTCTCTGAAATAATTTCCAGGGCATTACCATAAGCACTTTAGTTTTTAAAATGTAACCAAACAAATAGAAACATTTCCCTGGCGTTACCATGGCCACTTCAGCTTTTACATTGTAACCAAATAAATCAGGCAGCAGATCTCAGGTTCTCAGAATGGCAGAGAAAGGCAGAAGCATAATCCAGCCCCACAGATCTTCATTCAAAGTCCAAATTCAAGAAGAAATGATACAAAGTAAGAAAAAGGAGATTCCCTTTGCCTTATGCCTGGGGCAACCCTAGGGGCAGGGTGGAGAGACTGTCAGCTTGACTAATGATTAGCCTGCTAATAAAAATGGATAAGTGGGCTCACTCCAGCTGCTGGAGACAAAGGATGATGGGCATGGGCGGGGAGCCCCTGGACAAGTTTAAGTCTTTCTACTTTAAACACAAGAGCATCCCTGGTCCTGAGTGTGTGTCTTCCCCGAATTGAGTGAAGGATATAAGCATTTAATGTCATCTTAAGCCACCCAGGGGAACCGCTAAATTTGTAGTGATATTGACAGGTTTTATAGCAGCACACAGTTCAGTTAAACAATAAGAATATATTGCCTGAATGAAAAAGAAAAAGAGAGCATGCTTCAACTTGCCATATTAAACACTAAGTGTGGACTGGGGAGATAGTTCAATGAGTAAAGTGCTTGATGTGTGTGAGGACCTGAGTTCAAATCCCCAGCATCCATGTAAAAGGCCAGGAATGGGGGCCCATGCCTGTAGCCTCAGCACTGGCTGGTAGTGGAGACATCTTGATCCTGAGGTCTCGCTAGAATTCAAACGTTAAGCTTCGTTTTCAGTGAGAGACTCTACCTCAGAAAAATAAAGTAGAGAAGTATTAAAGAGACACCTGTCATCATCTGCACTGTATGATTTAGACAAGCACCCAGGTGCATGTGCATATGTATGCATTCATGCATGCAGACCGAGAGATAGACACACACACACATACACACATGCACACATACACATACACACACATACACACACATACACACATACACACATACACACATACACACATACACACATACACACACATACACATGCATACACACATGCACACACATACACACATACACACATGCACACGCATACACACATGCACACACATACACACATACACACATGCACACACATACACACACATACACATGCACACACACATACACACACATACACGCATACACACATACACACACATACACACATGCACACATATACACACATACACACACACACATACACATAAACACGAATACACACATACACACACATATACATACATTATGCGGTAGAGCCTGACATAGTGGCATATTGTCACACCCACCCTCGTCCAGCAAGGATGACTCGACACACGAGCTCTTCTCCAAGCAGTTTATTCAGGACCTTGAATAAGCTTCTCTCCCCGGGGGGAACGGCTCCCAGGCTTAAGTACTCTAGGAATAGCCTACCCATGTCTGCCACGTGGCAACAGCAGATAGGCCCACATACACGGAAGCAAGCCAGATCACTAGCCACAGCCAAATAAGGACTTGTTTACTCCTAAGAGCACTCGCCAACAGGTGAATGAAGGCAGAGACCAGCGCCATCTTAAGGGCGTGGCACTATGCGGCTCTCCACAGCATATGGCATTAATCTCTGAGCTTATGAAGCTAAAGCAGGAGGACTTATTTGAGTCTAGCCTAGGCTACATAGTGAGAGCCCATTTTAAAAAATAAATAGGTTAAGCACAACTTCCAAGGTTACTCAGCTAAGACGGAAGTGGCAAGTCAGTGTCTGGGCCCAAGGAGTCCAGACTGAAGCAAGTGGCACATTGGCTAATTCAAATAGGTGAAGGAGATGGCATTAGCCGTGGACCTGGGCACACATCACTCACAGGCTACCTCATGTCTGACAGTTACTGCAGGAGCCCATTTTCAGTCAGCATCTACTTTGCATTTCAGAAAGACTCGAGGCATTATCCAGGAACAGAAGCAGAACATGACAAGGACCCAATTATAAGAGCATCATGTGAAACAACCACAAAATATAACCTCACAAAGAACCAACATCGGACACACCGTTCCTGCTGATGGTTCTTCTGTGAAGCATTAACCCTCCAGAACAGGAGCTGTTCTTGGCACACACGTTTTCATCAGTAAAACGAAAGCCTACCAGGCCCCCAAGCGTGCAAGTACTCACTGCATGCCAGTGCAAAATAAAATACAGAATTGTTCAAATGGTTGAATGAAATGTTCCCAGGTAAGTAGAATAATCAAGGTGTATCCGATTAAAATCCCACCGTTACATATAGAATGTTCCTGAAGCAAACCTTGTAATGTAGTTCAGTGACCTTGGATGATAAATGGTGAACAAATTGAAATAAAATGAAACAAGACAAACATGCACACATATACTCACACATACACAAATGCACACACACATACATACATATATATATACACACACACATACATATATACATACATACATACATACATTCACACGTGCACACACACATATATGCACAATTGCATACATACATGGGCAAAATGAATGAACAACTGCCTTCCTTATACAGCAGTACAAGGTAACTAACTCAGCTCAAGAGGTGAACTCTATCCTCGGTCTCCGTCACACTCACAGAAGTATTTCTGAAGTCACTTACTGGAGGAAAAAATTTTAAATAAAGGCAGGAAACCAAAGGAAATGACCCTTTCAAGGGACTGCCAGGTGGGTTTATACACCCTGTCTTAGTCATTGTTTTATTGCTATGAAGAGACAACTCTTAAAAAGGAAAGCATTTAATTGGGGGACTTATTTATAGTTCCAGAGGCTTAGTCCTTTATCATCATGGTGGGGAGCATTGGGGAACACAGGTAGACATGATGCAGGAGAAGTAGCTGAGACCTTTACATCTTGATCCATAGGTAAACAGAGAGAAAAAATAAATGTTGGGCCTAGCTTGGGTTTTTTGAACCATCAAAGCCCATACCTCCCCAGTGATGCACTTCTTTCAAGGCCACACCTACTCCAGCATAGCCACACCTACTTGAACAAGGCCACACCTACTTTAGCAAAGCCACACCTACTCCAACAAGGCCGCACCTACTTCAGGGAAGCCACACCTCCTAATCCTTCTCAAATAGTCTCACTCCTGATGACTCTATGAGCCATGGCAGCCATTCTTATTCAAATCTTCACACATACATAGGACAGTATGTAGCTACAGGAACTTGTGCTGTTGGAATGCATAGAGCAAGAATCCAATTACTTAGAGTCCAAGAACTATTTCATATTCATACATGGTCGGCTCTGGCTACTTCAAAGACCCATGCAGAGCCATCACAAACAGTAAACATGAAATAGCTTCTTACAAATCACCTTCAAATTCATCCTTATGAAAATTGGGAGCACTGACAAAGAGGGCCCACAGTATGCTGTGTTTAAGACAGAGAGTCAAGAAAGCAGTGGAGTAATTCAGGCCAAGTCTAAAACCTAAGAACAGAGGAGGTTGTAGTGAGACCTGGTCTCAGTGAAACATCCTGAGGGAGAACCAGGGTTGGAAGCAAAAAAAGGTGGAAATCTTATATCTCTACTCAGCAGAGGGCACATTCTTGCTCTGTATGACTCTGGCTCTCTCTAGGTTCTCACTAGACTGGATGAAACCCATCAATAGAAAACAGGCATCTGTTTATGCTGTTTGGAAGCTGATCTGCTCTGGAAACATCCTCGAAGAGACACCTGTATAGATCCAAACATGTGCACATGTACCTGTGCACACAAATGCATGTCTACCTAATAGTACACAAGTATGTACACACACACACACACACATGCACATAGACCTCAAAGCTGCAAACTATCATACATCAATTGTACATCTTACAAACAGTTTATATTCCCACAGTTTCATGGGATAGAAGCCTGGTGCCACGATGATGGTCAATACCATTGGGAGGCAGCATAGAACCTTTAACAGGTAAGACCAACTGGAAGCTCAGAAAGTTATTTTGGGATACACCCTCAAAGGGATTTGGGGGAACCTGGTCACGTTTTAGCATCTTATTCCATGATATGATGTCTTGTTCACCAGCACACTCTTGCCATGAACTCTAAACCCAGAAGAACATCTTATCTTGCATTCCGAGCCTTGGGAACTAAGGGGAGTCAGAGAATACAAGTCACTGGCCTCAGTCATACATACACAGCATATTTTTCAGGCTCAATCTGACGGTGTCCTGGGGATGCAGCTAGGGTTTCTCCCTTCTCTTTTCTCATTTTGTGTCCCTGCTGCTTCCAGCAATACCCTTGGCTGGTCGCAGTTCCATAGCCAGTAGAGAGAACTGGACCATCATCATTCCTCTCCATGTCCAGCACCTTGATCTCAGTGAGCCTTTACTACAGATAACATTAGTGTTATGTAGCAGAATGATGACTTGTGCATCCCCTACCAATCACTTACTATCATACATACTGTAAACATTTGCAGTATTCTGAAAAAGGATCCATATTTTAATAGCAGGTGGATTCACATTTAATTTCATTTAGCAAATAAATGTATCACAAGTAGTTGTTTTTGTACTTAAAATATGTACTCATTTTTAGTATGGCAAGGCTCAGATTACTTATAGGAAAATAAGTAGTAGATATATGATATTAATAGGACTTTGTTATTTATACTCATCTCAGTGAAATTTATTTGCACGGTTATTTCTTGTTTGGGAAAGAGCTTGTTATTACCAGGTTCCATCCTATATTTGAAAGCATGCTTCCTTCTGTGGGTCACTATCTATGTGGCTTTTCTGAAAGAGCAGTTCCTTAGTCTTGGGTCTCCAGAAGTTCCTTCCCACCAACCATGCAATCAGAAGAAACCACTCCTCATGTGACTTTATGAATATATGACACAGTTTGAACAGACTTCAATGGGCCTTATGAGTAGAAGATGTCTTCCTATCCAAAAGACTAAGCTCCTACACCACCAATCACCACCATAACCATAACTAAGACTATGGTCATTATTCATCCTGTATAGGCTACTTCCTCCTCCTCAGGTTCTGCTCTTGGTCATAACCATGGTTTTTGTGTATGTGGTTGTGTGTCTGTGTCTGTGTGTGTGTTTGTGTGTGTATGTGTGTGTGTGTATACATGTGCAAAGCCCAGAGAACAACTTCAGGTGCCATTACTCAGTAACATTACCCACCTTTTTTCTTTGAGACAGAGTCTCTTACTGGCCCAGAGTTTGTCAAATCGGTTAGGTTGTCTGGCCAGTGAGTCCCTGGGATCCACTGATACCTACTTCCTCAGTGCTAGGATAAAACTGTACTGTATCACACCTGGCTTTTATAGTCATCAGTTCTGGGACTCTATATGAAATCATTATGCTTGCAAGGCAAGCACTTTACCAACTGAGATATCCCCTCAGCCACTGGCTAGTTTTCTATCCTCTAGCGGAAGAGAGAAACAATCCCACAAGGATGCCCGAGTTCTGTCCTGGGGCTTCCAACACTATGACAACCATCCTCACCAGCAAACCTCCTCCTACTGATGAGCAGATACCTGCAAAGAGCAACTTTCAACTCAAACAATGATGTGCTTAAGTATTAGGGTGTTTTTTTCCATTAGTTTGTTCTGCATTGTTACGACGAAGTATTCATAACAGACAAACAATCTTGAGTTAATTGTAACAGAGACCTTGTTTCCAGAAGTGCATGATATCCTGTAGAGACTCCAACTTGTCTCCCATGTTCCAGAGAAGAAGAGCTACTCACAAAGTTAATGATGGGGCCATAACCACAGCAAGATAGCTCTGTCCAGGGCACAGAGAGTGGAATTTCATAAGGTAGCATTTATCAGCCCCAGACATTAGTCAACGAGACACTCAGAAACCATGAATATAAAACAGAGGACTATGGACTCACTCCCCCTGGTTATCTCCAGATAGAGCTGCCTGTTTGAGTTTCATTTCTGTTTCTGTGATAAATACCTCATCAAAAGGTCAACACAGCCAGGCAGTGGTGGTGCATGCCTTTAATCCCAGCAATTGGAAGGCAGAGGCAGGCAGATTTCTGAGTTCGAGGCCAGCCTGGTCCACAGAGTGAGCTCCAGGACAGCCAGGACTATACAGAGAAACCCTGTCTTGGAAAAAAAAAAAAAAAGTCAACATGAAGGAGGAAAGGGCTTATCTGGGTTACAATCCCAAGTGACTAGTGCAAAAAGTCAAGGTGGGAACTTCCACATCCACAGCCAACAGCAGAGAGAGAAACACATGGATGCTGCTTGCTTGCCCAGCCTAGGGAATTGTGCTGCCCACAATGGGCTGAGTCTTTCTACATCTATCAACTATCAATATAATCTCTGACAAATATGCCCACAGGTGAAACCATATTTCTCATTAAGGCTCTCTTCTAGTGACTCTAGGCCACAGCAATCCAACAGTAAAAGACAACCAGAAAAATGGTCTTCTTCCATCTTGGGGCCCAGAAAACAACTGCTATGTATTGGATATATTATCACAAAGACTCAAACCAAGCAGGATGACTGACTTGAAATGTTCAATTTCCTGAAGATTCTGAGATTCAGCACAGGGGATTTCCATGCTTTAATATGTGAAATGCAATTCACCAAACAAGAGAGATTGATTTGTTAACAGGCCTGAGTCTTGATTATCAATTAAAGAGACTCTAAAAACATCTAAATATGACACTGAATGTATCTGCAGATGGCCTCGTTCAGCCACTGGTTCTCAAGAGGACTGTAGTCCGTTCCAGGAAAGCTCAGCTCCTCCAAAGCAACAAGACATGACAATGGATGCAGCTTAGTTTTTCAAAAGCAGAGCAGTGGTATATGGATGAAAATTCATTTAAGGGAATCGTGTTAGCATGGTGATAGGCTGTAGCCACGGTGCTACAATGGAGTCTTTGAAATAAATATATAAATTTTGTAGTCTTTTATTGGCAAAAAAAATATCCTATATTCCTAGATTGTGCCAGAATAGAATATTTTTCAAAATGTAATCCATTCCAACAAAGAATAACATCAGTGGAGCTTCTGAAAGCACTGTGAGTCAAAGGTGGCTGTTCCAGGTAAGGTCCTGCCGCACACAGTGGTGGGGCCTAGGAAGGAAGAATGTGCTTTTTAAACCTGTCTTCTAGTCTGACAGAAAGCATGGGGTTGAATATGGCCTGGCTCCTTGGGACTGATAAGGAGCTGGTGCCAGCTCACGTGACTGTCACGTGACTGAGTCGGCACTTAAGTCACACCTATCTAAGCTCTTGTTTTCAACCTTTCTATAAACTGTAGCGTGGCCATGTTGAAAAATGAGTCAGAGAAGGGCTCTCCTCCCACCTCAGTTCTGGCAAAGTCTGTAAAGAAACTCATTTTTTTTCCTTTGCTTATTTTTTATACCATTTTTCTCTCTTCTTGGTCTGTTCTGAGTGTGATGTCATTATTTTGCTTGGGTTGGCCTGGAACTTATCCTTACAATAGTCCTGTCTCTGTCAAGAGCTAATACGTCTGGCAGTTCCTTTTACTCCTAATGTAGGGAAGTGTTTGAACCCAGATCTGGGATTCAGAGCCTAGGGTTGCAGGAAGATCATGAAACCTTTGAAAACTCTCCTCTAAGAGGCCCTGAGACCTCCCTCCCCCCGTCCCCCCAAACCACACAAGCAATTTCTACTGCTGTTGGATGTCCACTAGAACTGTATTTTTATGTCTTGTTGCTGATGACACCAGTGTTCTGGGTGTAGAACATAGAGAAACCATGCTGGAACTGAGCTAGAAGCATCCTTCCCTGCTGGCCAGCCCTCGCTAACCCAGAAGGAGCTGTGCAGGCTGCTGTGAAGGGCTGTCATGACAGTCTCACTTGGCTGTAGACCCTGTGGCAACAGTATCGGCTGAAGCTCTTAGCTGGGGAGGTCAGAGGCACTAATGGGGAAGCTACTGCAGCTATTTTGCTAAATGGACATGACATGCCTGTCAAATTGCCTTCTAAATAACTATGTTTATGCCAACAGAGGAGGGCTGTTAGCAACTTTGGTCGGAGAAGCTTAGGTTTGCCGTGCTCAGCAGTCAGTGCAGAGTAGCATAACTGGTCAGAGTGCTGAGACTAAGTAGTGGCTGAGGACATGGCTGTAAATGGGACATCTATGCCACCCCCAGCCAAGGCTTGGAGAACACTGTGCAAGAAGGGGTGTAAAATCCTGGACAGGAGGGTGGGCGCTGCAGAACACTGATTTCCATCTGCTATTGAACCCCTGAACTCAAAGCAACCATGATGACCTGTAGAAGGTCTGTATAAGATTGGGCCCGTCAGCATCCTCCCATGGGGATCTTACAGGGTTCTAATACTCCCAGTGGATTCATGCACAATCGTAGGTTGGAGATGGGGAAAGACACTTTCTTCAGTTGTGTAGCCACTGGTTAGGCACACATGCTCATGAAGACAACAACAATAACAACAACAATAAAACAACAACAACAAAAAAACCCTCACTCATGATGATCCTGTTAGTAACCTGAATGATACTGGCAGGAGTGTGGGTTGGGGGTGGGGCAGACTTGAGAAGATAAGGGAAGTGACTGTGATTGAAAGACATTAATTACATGAATTTAAATGTCATAATAAAATTAACGATGATGTGTCATATATACTAATAAAAGGACTAAATAATTTTTCCCTGAAAATTTCTGAGTTTGAGGCCAGTTTGGCTATCATTGAGTTCCAAGCTAACCTGGGCTTTGTAGGGAGACTCTGGCTCAAAACAAAACGGAGTCCCCCAGCTATGTGGTTAACACCGTGTGTAGAGCAGTACTTTTCCAGGAATCAGAGAAAGTGAGGATGGCCTTTTTATGATTATAAGATTTCATTCCTGTATTAGGCTGAAATATTCCATCCTTAAGGCCAGGCAGAACAACCGTTCCAAAACAGTGGAGATAGCCTTCAAGTCGAAACTTTTATTTGCAAGGTTACAAGGGCTCTCTGCAAACGTGCGAGCCGTTAAACCACGTGTCTAGCAGCTGTCTTGTTTGTGTACAAACATGGACTGCTTCTGACACTAATGGATCTTTTCCTCCTGGGTTCTGTGTCTGTAAAGCCAGCCATGGCGGGAGGGCATGAGAATTTGGCAGAGCTGTTTACCAGCCTCTCTCAAGTGCTTCGAAGCCGCTCCTGTGTTTGATCAGAAGCTCTCTCCTCTATTAGCAGGTGCTGAGAGAAGAAATGGGGCTGCGGCTGCTGCTGCGGCTGCGCACAATCCTGGGGAGAGCCTCGCAGGAACCCGCAGCTCTCCCTTAACTCTTTTCATGTGTTCTGAATCTTCATGTCCCTTTTTCTTCTTTAGCCATGTGGGGTTGGCAAACATGAGGCCAACAACAGATACATTTTCCACAACAGTTTTTTTTTTTTTCTGGGTGCTTTTTCAAAAAAAACAAAAAAAACAAAAAACAAAAAAACAAAAAAAAAAAGGAGGGGGCAGAGGTTGTAGGGATGTCTCAGTCAGTAAAGTGCTTGCTTCACAAGCGTAAGGATCTGAGTTCAATTCCTCAGCACCCTCATTAAGAAAAAAAAAAAGTGCTACAGCCTGTGACCCCAGTGCTGAGAAGGTGGAGACATGAGGCTCCCGGGACTCACTGACCTGCTGCCAGTCAGGCCAAATAGGTGCTCTCTTGGTTCAGTGAAAGACCTTATCTCAAAATAAAAGTAGACAGTGATCAATGAAGAGACTCCACATCTACATCTGATTTCCGTACGTGAACCAGTGCACGCACGGGTACGAGATCTTCCAAACGAATGAAAAAAAAACAAAAACAAAAAACAAAAAACTGTGATCTGGGGAGAGCTATGACCCAAGCCTCATGCACAAGAACCTAACCTGGTCCTTAGCCAGTTCATCTAGATGTTCATGTTGCCCCCAGCACACTATCTAGAGATTGACATATGACAAAGTCTGAGCCATAAATACAACTCCCACAACTCCTCACAGGCTCCGTGCTACATCTGACAGCCGGCCACAGCCATGGAGGGAGATGTCATGTGAGGATGGAGTGCTTACACAGAGAAGGGAGCCGAAGTGTAAGAGGTGGTAGTCCTGCTCTGAACCGGAAGCCCAGCACTCCAGAGCACACAGGGTCACTTTGTGAAGCTCGTGGTTGGTGGTGCGCCATCCAGACTGATTTGTGGTCAGGTAACTGAAAGCATTCCAGTGGTCCATATGCCTTTTTAAATTTACTTTTTCACATGTATAGGTTTTTTGCCTACCCGTATGTCTCTATACCAACTGCATGCAGTGTCCACAAATGCCAGAGGAGGGTATCACATCTCCCGGAAGTAGAGTTTCAGACAGTTGTGAGCTGCCTAAATATGGGTGCTAAGAATTGAACCTAGGTCTTCTGGAAGAGCAGCCAGTGCTCTTACGCTCTGAGCCAGCTCTCCTGCCCCTTCACTTTTTTTTCTTTTTTTCTTTTTTTCTTTTTTTTTTTAATAAGATGTTTCAATTCCCTTAGCTTAAACATACCAGAACTCTGTTTCTGGAGCTGTGTCACTTGCTTACACGGCAGAATATTAGAACAGAGGTTACCAGGAGAAAGCTACAGATAGAAATAAATGGACACTCTGCCGCAGAACCATGGCCCAAACCTGCACATGATTGACAAGCTTGGAGACGTCTGCAAGAATTCCAATTGTGGTTTGAGATCTGGGTTTTTACAGTTTAGACATGATGAGGTAAACAATCACATCTTTCAAAGCTCTGTGTGTGTGTTTGTGTGTGTGTGTGTGTGTGTGTTTGTGTGTGTGTTTATGTGTGTGTGTGTGTGTGTGTGCACTCACAAATGCATGTGTGAAGGCCACAAGTCAACATCAGGGGTTCCCCATGGTGCTTTCCATCTCTCCCTGGGACCTGGTGCCAGCCAGCTTGGCTATGCTGACTGGACAGCAAGTCCCAAGGACCCTTCTCTCCACAGTCCCCAGCACTGGGGTTACAGGCACACAGTGCCATAGTCGGCTTTAGTGTGGGTGATAGATCAGGCGCTGAACTTGGGTCTGCACATTTCCGCAGCAGGAACTTTCGTTACCCACTGAGGCGTCTCCCTAGCCCCTGGCAGTTCTTTCTATATTTCCACCCTGACAACCTCTTATACACACGGCTAGGACTAAAGGAGTCCACACAGGCAACTTCTATCACAAAAGAAGCAAAAACAACAACAACAACAAAACCCCAAACAAACAAAAAACAAACCCCCAAAAACAAAAACAAAAAAAAAAACAACACCAGCACATCAACACACACACACACACACACACACACACACTCACACACAAACAGTTAAAACAGTTCCAAGGGACTGGTGGTGTCTGGCCACTTCCAGAACCTTCGGGATCCTGATCACCGTGACGACAGATGAGCGGTTGTGCCCTCTGGATGCTACGTCAGTCAATCACTAACACACATTTATTGACTTCCTATTATGTATCTAGCATTACAAAGTGCGCTCCGAATTATAATGTATATTGACGCTATATTAAAATGTCAGAGTTATCTTTGCAACATCTCAAGAGAGGTGTGAAACACAGTGCACAGGCTTCTCTGCCATATCCATCAACCTCCCATCGGTGTCTGACTCCATCTGTGGTGTTAACTTATACAGGTACCAAGGAAATTTTACACTAAAAAAAAAAAAGTAAATTCTCCTCAGTGACACACTTTGATGACTGTATCATACCATCTGTCTTAGTTTGGTTTTATTGCTGTGAAGAGACACCATGACCAAAGCAACTCTTATACATAAAACATTTAATATTGGGGCTGGCTTACAGTTTCAGAGGTTCAGTGGTGGGAAGTCAGGAAGCATGGCAGCATGCAGGCAGACATGGTGCTGGGGGAGCCAGAGTTCTACATCTTTATCCAAAGGCAGAAGATGAGACTGTCTTCTGCAGGCCACCAGAAGGGTCTCATTCCACACTGGGCAGAGCTTCAGCACAGGAGCCCCTGAAGCCTGTCTCCACGGTGACATACTTCCTCCAGTATTAGGAGACCCAGCCTCCTGATAGTGCCACTTCCCATGGGCCAAAGCATATTCAAATATGACACACCTGCACGGTTGTGTCATTGTGTGTGAAAAATCTTCAGACCCAGAATTCAAGATACTAAGAAATTTACTATCAAGTAAAGGTTAGCATGTGAGGACCAACATACGAGTTTTGTCTATTTTGTTCTGTTTTGCAAATGTAGACTTAAGAGGCAATATAATTTGTTCTCTGAGTAGTGTTTTTGGTATACAAGGCAGAACAGGAAAATTGTAAGGAGAAAGTGCACCATTCCACTTAGAAACAGCCAACAGCTGTTGAGATGGTGGTCTGCCATGAGAAGGCAACACTGTAGCTCCTAGACACACAGTAGTGACTGTCCCTCAGAAGAACTTCCAGATTCTATGAATGGTGAAGTAAAGGATTACTGAAAGCAAGAGGAAAACTGACATCGGTGGAAACAGTTGCTCCAAAGTGAAGCCTGTGTCGGCCGAGGGCATTTACGGGCAGGTAAGCCTGGCCATTCGGTATCCGGATGAAATCTTTGGATGTGGTGGGATCATAGAGTCAGGAGCATTCTGACCCATCAGAGAAGCATCATGCCATCTGAGAGTGTCGCTGGATACTAAGCAGACTCTATGTTTTTGTTTAGTTTTGTTTCTGAGACAGGGTCTCATTACAAAGAACAGGCTGGTCCTCCAAATCGTAATCCTTCTGCCTCAGCCCCCAGAGCCCTAGGGTTAGTCATGTGCCACCCATAACCACACTCTTCACTCAAGCCTTAAGCCAATGGCTCAAGGTCATGAATGATGTATCGTGTAGGTAGATCCTGTTGTTTAAAGCCTGGAGCTCTGTTCCTTACCTACTGGCAAGCATCATCTTTAGTTCACTGTCCACTCCAATTCCAGAACCTTCTTAGTAGCTCTTTATGCCCCCCACCTTGGTTCCTCAACTTGGGTGGAGTTGGGCTGTGTTACTTGCACCAAGGAGTCACACCTGCTAGAACAGCCAGCTGCACGTCAGTGTTAGTGGGTCTTTCGATTCTTTCTCTACAACACTGCAGAGCTGTTCTCTTAAAGGTATAGGGTAGGGCTGAGGGTGTGCCTCATTGCTAGTTTACCAGCATGTGAGAGATCCTAGATTTCATTCCCAATACTGCACATAGGCATACACATACAGGAGTTTGTGAATATGGGTATGCGGTAGTTACTTCAGAGAGTTATGTGACATGTGTCAGTAACAGATAGGACACAAATTCAGATTATGACCACATACGGTTTATGTGGTCATTATCCAGAACTTGGTGGCTCATAACAACAGCATTCCTTGAAGAAAAATAGCACACAGCCAAAACCTACACACCCCACTTTCATCTGTGAATTTGAATTTTGTGTTATGAATCTCCAGTCTCAAACAAAGCTCCCTTCCATCTACATGAAGAAGCAAGCAAAGAAATAAAGCCGATGGGCAAAACTGAGGGAGAGAGAGAGAAAGAGAGAGAGAGAGAGAGAGAGAGAGAGAGAGAGAGAGAGAGAGAGAGAGATTAACGAAGGAGAGGCCCCAGTTCTGTATTATACATAGCACATTTCTTCAGGGAAAGTACACATATATGACCTTAGTTTTCTGACCCATCTTTATACACTTTCCCAATATGGAAAAGATCTACTTTTGTCCTGTAAGCTTCCAGTCCATTTGTGCTACCTTTATAATCTGGTGACTTCCAAACTCATGCTTTCTGGGAAGGATACTGCTGTGATTCTGAAAGCACAAGTTACACATGGAGGTCACCACAATCGAGGGTGGTTTCCAACAGTGAGCCATAATTCCTGGTCATTACATTTCTATGGAAAAAGAAAGCATATCCAACTCAAGGAAACAAGCCAGTCCTCCCTGTTAAAGAATGATGGCCAAGGAAATTCCTTGCCAGTAACGTGCCTGTCTGGCAGGCACCTGGACCTGGGCTGGGTGCTCAGATCCCACGTGCAGAGCAAGGCATGGTTGTGTGTGCTTCTAATCCTGGTGCTGAGGAAGCAGAGACAGGCAGATCCCTGGGACTTGCTGCCCAGCCAGCCTAGTGAGGTTGGCTAACCCCAGATTCAAGTGAGAGACCCCATCTCAAAAGAACAAGTTTGGTGCTAGCATATGAAGAATAGGCTCTGAGGTTGACCTTGACTCTCCTTATACCTGTATACATATATACATACTGGGTCTGCTTACATACACATACACACACACCATACACACACACAGACACACACATGCATGCACATACACACACATACACACATACACACTGGGTCTGCTTACACACACACACACACACGTGCGCACACACACATGCACACATACACATGAACACATATACACACAAACACACACAGACATACACACATGTACATACACATGCACAGACACACACACTCTCACACACACACATGCACCCACACACAGGTAATATCTTAATCTTCTAATATGCACAAAGCTGTGTACCACAGGTGAGTTCTTACCAGCCTCTGTAACAACCACCTCAGAAGGGCCTATTTTCCCATTACCTGATAAGAAAATGTTCAAGTCACAGAAGACCTAGACCCTGAGCCTTCTTCTTTTCCTAAGGGGTGGAATCTTCACAGCTACCCTTGCCACATCACCCATGTACCACACTTTTCAACTGTGGCAAGCTTCCCAGATGGCACTGGAGTCATCAACCAACAATTAAGGCTCTGCAAACCCTTTGAGTGATGTCATCACTTTGCAGAGGGCTTCAGAAGGATCCTGAACGTGCTTCAAAATGCTATGACCAGTCACAGACTGACCACACTTCATCTGACTCACAGACCAGACAGGAAAAACTGTGCAGGAATGTAGCTCATGAAACTCCACTAGCAGTCACTGAAGAGGTTCAAATGCTTGGCCCAGTCTGTATGCGCTGCCTCTGGAACCAGGTAACACCCAAAGAGCAGCTGTGAGGTTTTGTCCCCCGGGCTCGAGGAGTGCTGGAATGATAGTTCCACTGGAACAGGTTTCTGGGGGCAAGTCTTTTAGGCGATGCCCATTTCTAGTTCTCAAGCTCCTGCCTCTGTGGGCGGAGCTTCGGCCTCAAGCTCTGGCCTCAATGGAAGGAGCTTCAGCCTCAAACTCCTCCCTCTATAGGCGGAGCTACCCAGACCATCCTGAAGGGCTGTGTCTTCTTACACCATAGGCCAAAATAAAAATTTCCTCCCTTAAAGTGTCCTGTCAGGTTGGCCATAGAGGCAAAACAGATAAGAATGCGATCATCCCAACACTCTCTCGGCGCTTCTGGTCTGTACCACATACATGGAGACATGGAGAAGTTGGAAATGTCCTTGGTTGGGTCTTATGGCCTCTTGAGTTCTTTCCCCACCTTGTGGCTGGTGTGAAAGGGATAAAAGAAATGCCACAAGTATGGGCAGAGGGTACGGATACACGAAGGATGGGCAGAGGGTACGGATGCATGGACATAGACAGCCAGGGCTCTGCTGCACTGGCTCTTGGCTATGCTCGTAAACAGTGCTGATCAGCCCTGTATGTAAAATAAAACTTTTATGACTATATTGCCTGTTACCATATTTGGAATTCCAGATGCACTTGACTGCATCAGTCAGATTTTCCTATAGGTGGTTTGAACTCATTCAGGGTATGCTTTTATAATCAATACTGGGGAGGCGGCATTTTGACTTGAGGGTTTAGAATGCACACTAAAATGTGCCTTATCTAAACTGTGAGAGTAAGTGTAAAGGGTATATTCTATATTTCGAGGACTTGGAAACAGAAATTATATACATATATATATATATATATATATATATATGTGTGTGTGTGTGTGTGTGTGTGTGTGTGTGTATACACATATATGTAATTTGATATTGATTAACATGTTGAAATGGTCATTTGAGAAAACATAGTATGTTAAATAAAATATATTTTTTAAAAAATATTTTCATCTGTTTCTCTTATGTCTAATATGGCTACTAGATGTATTTACTTATATATTTATATATATAATATATTAAATAAATATTTATTTTGTATATTAACTATATAAATACATATATTTAAACTACATTCTATTTACATGGGACGGCACTAGTGCTGTGGTTCAAGAGTGGGCTCTGTCACTCAGCAGCTGGGCTGTCACACTATGTGACTCTGCAGTATGTAAGGCAGTAGGAGCACGCCAGGGCCCACATACAGCCTTTATCCGTCCAGCCATTATCAAACGTTAGCCTTTTCCCAGTTTTCACACAGTAGTACTGCACGGGCACCGCCATGGTGGGTTCCAGATGTGGACACTCATTTGGAAGGTTGTGGAATCCCTGGGAACTACACAAAGGAAGTAGTTAGTGGGGAAAAGCCTTGAGGATCATAGACTACCAAGGGAAATGATCACACCAGCTGGAGAACTCACAGAAGCGATAGAGATGGGTTTTTCTTGTTTGTTTTCTTCTCTCCCTCTTTAAGAGAGTTTTCTTGTGTATGCAAAATTTGTGAGTGTGTGTGTGTGTGTGTGTGTGTGTGTCCATTCATAGTTGCAGGTGACCATGGAGGCCAGAAGGGGGCATCAGAGCCCCTGCAGCTGGAATTTGCAGGCAGCTATGAGCTGCCCATCATGGATTGAACTCAGATCTTCTGCAAGTGCAGCCGGTTCTCTTAACCACTGAGTCATCTCTCCAGCCTGTCTCTTGTTTTGAAAGACTAAAAGGGAACTCTGAGGACATGGTACCGAATACATTATTTCTCACGATCTGGCTCTGACTATATCTCTTCCTCCCCCAAATGAATGCCAAGTGTATAAGAAGGATAAAACTTTCAATTAAGTTGCTACATAAAGATTAAATGACCTTTAAAACAGCTAGTGTCTGTGGACAGGCTATGCATCGTCATTAGAGTTAGGTGTCAGCCACAATCCAAAAGTGTGAGGCTCAGACCAGGCACACTGTACAAGCAGGGACATCTTGCTCCAAAGGGCAAACTGGGAATGGTCGTTAGATGAAGCCAGAGGGGGCTCCCATCGGGAAAGCTTCTCCTCGGCCTGTTTTCCCACTATGTGGAAATGAGTTACTGGACACACAGTTCATTAAGCTGTGAGCCCAATTACTATCACATGGCGTCAAACGTATTGCAATTACAGTCCTTTGGATAGGGGCAGCCAGCCGCTGTTTTCAGCCGAGAAACGCCAGCTCGGACAAGGTTTATAAATGATTTTCATTAACTATCATTTACCATTAGCACAAATAAAAGCACTAAGTGCCCACTTTGCTGGAGAGAATGACCTTTGGCCTGGATTCTCTCTCTAACTGATGAAGGCTAAATGCATTGTGACGGCTCCTAATCACATTTAGTGCAGCCTGTGGTTGGATGGTGCTGGGTGCCCCATCAACTACAGACAGCCTGGCAGGGCCATTATATTTCCCTTCCTTTTGGAGATATGCATATTAGGATCCCAGGGAATTGAGAAATATTAGCCTTCCCCAATCACTCTGAGTTGATTTCAATAGCTTAAAAAACAGAAAGCCCTGCTGGATCATGACTTGCAAAGAATTGCTAGCAATGAGAACATATTTCTCGTCTTCATAATTCAGGTTTATGTGCCTCAGATGTATTAATCCCATCAGCCTAGCTCTAGTATGACAGATAGGAATACACTCATTCTAACTCCCCAGTTGGGAACAAACCCCAACCAAACCCACACACAATGTTTGGTGGCTCAGCACCAGAGCATAAAAAGCTAATACAGCTGTGTGATATTTAATGTCAATGCGCCCAGGTCTTACTTCATACTCTCACAGGATAACAGGTTTCATACACAAGGAATGCGAAGATATGTGCCTTGGAATTGGGGAGATGATCACTCGGGGACTTACTTCTTGGTTTAGATTTAAAAAAGAAAAAAAAAGTAGATGGCTGACAGGCGTTCAAAACAAAATAGTAACTAAGGAGCTTAGTTTTGTGCTACCTGCATGATGGCTTTCTCTTTCCTGAAAAAGATGAGTGGCCCCAGATAGCATGTGCCTCCCAAGCGTTCTAAGTTTGCAGGGGACACAATAGTTTCTAAGTGTGCAGTCTGAAGGCAAGAGGGGAGAGATGGTCTCTTGACAGTTATGCAGAATATGTTTTCCTAGTATTATCCTCAGGTCGAGAGGCAGCTGAATTAAATACTATACCGTGTGGTTCCAGCTAGGAAGGAGGCGGCATCATCCCAGTGTCTTTGCAGGGTAGAGGCCCCCGCTTATGCTTGACTCCAGTGAGCCATGTCTCTCCCCTGCTGAGAAGCAGCCAGCAAAGGACCCAATGCTTGCTCTCCATTCTGTTGAACACAGAACCATGTTTGTGCAAAGCTGGAGAGAAGCACTGGGAGCTTTTGATTTCAATACAAACATTTAAGAAAAGAAAGCAAAGCCTTGCCTCCAGAGGGTGTGTTGAACTTTGGGAGGTTAAAAGCAAATGGTTTACATGGATGGGTCTTGTTTCTACAGATTTGGGCAGGATGTTCTGTGGTTTACCAACACCCTGATCCTTCTTAACTGCTATATGGACATTCTTTAAAAACAAAGGTATTATTGTTTTCTTTATTGGAAGTCAGGCAAAATTATTTGTTTGTTTGTGAACTGAACTTTTAAAATCAGAGACAGCCCTGAGATGGCTGAGTTGGTAAAGTGTTTGCCATACAATCATGAAGACATGAGTTCAGATCCTCAGAAGCACTGTGAAGACAGTCACAGCAACACGTATGCATAACCTTAGCTCTCAGAAGGCTGAATCAAGGAGCTCCAGTTTTGAGAAGTGCACTGGTCCAAAAAGTAAAGTGGAGAGTACCTGAAGGAGAACGACCATGCTGACCGTCGGCCTCCACATGAATGTATAGCTGCACATATATGTATACACACATGAATATGCATGCACAACACACATCACTAATGTAAAATCAGAGATGAGCAAAGTTGCTTTAAAACGCTCATGGCTTCTTAGCGAGAAAAAGAACCACTTGGGTGGATGAGGAATAGATGGATGGGAGTGCCTGGCTCCTCATAGGTCTAGCACTTTCACAAATCATTCGCTTGTCATATATAGGTGTGTGCATGAGTGCTTGTGTGCATGTGTGCTTGTGTGCATGTGTGCTTGTGTGCATGTGTGCTTGTGTGCATGCGTGCTTGTGTGCATGTGTGCTTGTGTGCATGTGTGCTTGTGTGCATGTGTATGTCCATGCGTGTGTCTGCATGTTTATATGCATATACATATGTATATATACAGATGTATGTATGTGTCTGTTTTTGTGTATATATGTGTATCTGTGTGTATATACATATGCATATATAGATGTATATGTGTGTCTATGTGTCTTTGTGTGTATATGTGTGTCTATGTGTAAATATGTGTATATGTGTGTATCTGTGTGTATATATAGGTGTGGGTGTCTATGTGTTTCTGTGTATTTATATGTATCTGTGTATATATACGTATGTGTGTGCATGTGCCTCTGTGTATATATGTGTATCTGTGTGCATATATGTCTGAATATATAGGGGTGTGTGTGTGTGTGTACCCAAGACGAAGTGATTCAAGGAAGTATTATTACAGGTCACATGGAGCTGTGACAGTTTTTGGTACCCATCTAAACAGTCTAGTGATTTGTACTAGTTTGGCGGAATTGGTGGAAATGACAGTTTTACCCTCCTGCCACTGGGTATTTGTGTCTGTAACTCATCTCAGCTGGTTAGAGGCTCACTAGGCTACCAGATGACTGACTGTTACCTAGCCTAGAGGGCCATGAGTGGTGACAGCTCCTCCTTCTCCTTTGCTAAATGGACATCCTTCCCTGTGTTCACTAGTGACATGAGGTTTACCAAGTATCTATTGATGAATGTCATCCCATAATGACATGCCTGCCAGGTATGGGGTTGAACAGTCTGGAAAGGACAAGCCCTTTGCTTTTACTCAATGAATGTAATTACACAATGGTCTCTGATATCCACGGTTCCTCCAAAATGTGTTTAAAAGGAAGCAGGGACAAGATAGGGAACAGAAGCCTGAGGTCACATAGCTAACCTGTAAAGTGCTCATTACACTAACACTCAGCCCGATTTATAGTCCCCTGAACATCACAATTCAGGACATGTCATATTTGTAGCCCTTCATGCTATTCTGTCCTTTGGGTATGGATCAGAGCACCTATTGTGTATCTCTTTCTCTCCTTTTAACTTCAAAGTCACTCAAATTTAAAGTCGTCTTCTTTATCATTATGCGTTTATGAACAAGCCACCACTGAGAAGCGCATTCTAATGTTTCTCTAGTTAGATGCTCCCTGACTGAGCTAAACCAGGCAGATTCACTGGATCTACTTGTCTCTGGGGGGGGCAGGGGAGACGGTGCTTCTGAATGTGATAGAAAATGGGTCACCAGCAACTGTGTCAATTTCCTAATTTATTCATTCCCTTGACCCTGACGTGCCCAGGCACAACAGGCAATAGTTCATAAACTCACCACGCAGAACTCAAATCAGAGAGGAAAGCACCCTGACTAATATCTAATATCTGGAAAGGGGAGTGGTGAGGTGAACCCTGGGAGGGAGCCTCGGCAGAGGGCGGGCGAGCAAACAGGGAGGAGTGAAGCCTGAGGAGAGACTACACTGCAGCTCTGCAGCCTGAGCTATTGATACAGGCAAGCTATCTGCCTTCTGGATTTCAGGTTTTCTTCCCTAGATCATCAAGGTTACCTCTCCCTCTCTTTAAGGCAGGACCTCATGTAGCCCAGGCTGGCCCAAACTCATTGTGCAGCCAAGAATGACCTCCAAGATCTGGTCCTCCTGCCTCCAGCTTCTGAGCGTTAGGGATGTAGCTAAATGCCACCAGGCTTGATGTGTATGGCACTAAGGGTCAAATCCAGGGTTTTGTGCATTCTAGCAAGCTTTCTAAATACACTCCAAGATCATAGACTAAAATAATAATAACCTAGGGGCCGGAGAGATGGATCAGTGGGAAAGAGTGCTGGCCACTCTTGCAGAGTGACCAAGTTCTGTCCCCAGCACACACCCTGGGCAATTCACATCCACTTCTAACTCCAGCTCTAAGGGGTCTGATCATTTCTTCTCAGCTCCACAGAAACTCACACACACATGTACATTCCAACACATAGAAACATACACATGCACCAAAAAAAATCTTTTTCAAACGTTTTTTTTAACTTTCTGTGAACAGGTGAACAGGTGTTTTGCCTTCGTGTATGCCTGTGTACCACACACACGCACTGTTCACAGAGACCATCAGATCCTCAGGAACTGTGGTTACAGGTGGTTGTGAACTGCTGTTGGACAATAGGAACTAAACTCCAGTCCTTCGGAAGAGCCGCCAGTGCTCTTTACCAATGAGCCATCTCTCTGGCCTCTGAATCTTTAAAAAGAAACAAAAACAATAAAACAAATACTCTCTATTTTATTTAGTGTATGAGGAAGCGTGGTGTGTACACATGCATGAGGGGGTCAGAACAAGCTTGGTGTCGTTCCTCGGGCACCATGAAGACCTTGAGTTTTTAAAGGAAGGCTCCTTGTGGGCTGCTAGGTTGGCTGGCACTGAGCCCAAGGATCCTCTTGTCTCTGCCTCCCTGGCACTGAGACTCAAGCACGTCCGTCATGCCAAGCTCTCTCATATGGACTCTGGGACTCTAATTCAGATCCTTGTGTTTGCAAGATGAGCATTTCACAGGCCGAGCTACATCCCCGGCCCTAGATGAGCAATACTTTATAAAGCCAACATCAATCGAGCAATTACTGTATGGCAGACATTATTCTAATTAGCAATTTAATCCTTGTCTTTACTGTTTTATTGCCTTTTCTCAGATGAGATGAGGGGATTTGGAACACAGTGAACGACTTCCATAGATGCCAGTTTCAGCCTCCTAAGAGATGGGATTTGAACCCAGACAAGTCATTTCCGATTTACCTTCATGCCTCCCAGAGTTGAGAGTATTATTAAATGAGATCGACCATGTAAAATATATCACCCACTGCTGTGTTACGAGTACGAAATGGCCCCCCTCATAGGCCCATGTCTTTGAATGGGGCTCCCAGCTTGTAGCACCATCCTGGGAGGTTGTGGGACCTCTGGGAGGTGGAGCTTTGAGGTGGATGTGGGCTCCAGGGCAGGCCCTGAGGGTTGTCCCCAGATCCACTGTTGGTCTCAAGCTCTCTGCTCTTGACCTATGGATCCACCACGCCTTTTCTGCCACGATGATGGACTGAGCCACATAAGTCTGCCATTGTCTACGTTGCTTCTGCCAGATATTCTGCCACAGCAACAGGAAAAGCCACCGGTATGCCAGGATGTGGTAAGTGATGGGGACAATAGCTTTCCTTATTATTGTCAGCTCATTGAAAGCTACAATGAAGAGAAATAGAGACCTTTAAGTACAAAATATTTAAAGTTGCCCTTTGACTGAGATTCCTTTTTATATTGTGAACAGGGAAGATATGTGACGCTTTGATAGCAGCAGTAACGCCACACTAGTGGGAATGCTCCAGCGACAGCCGCAAGCCCAGGGTTACAACAGCACGTGGCTACTTCACTAGCGAGACCTTGGGCATGCGCAGATTGGAAGTCCCATCCACACAGAGCTCCTGCCTCATGACAAACTGAGCTAGAGTTAATGAGACATTAAACACATTTAAGAGCCAGACACAGAAGTCTACATGTTTGAGGTCATGGTGTGTCCCTATGGTGAGACAGAAAGACAGAGAGGAAAATTCTCAGAAGTCCATGGGACAAATAGCTTGTTATAAGCACCATATAAGCAGGGTAGATATGAAGCCCTCCGGTTAGGGCTGCCCTCTGACTACCCTATGCCTGGAAGGACAACACAGATACACCGTTAGCATAACCTCCAGCACAAACTGGGACTCTGGACTACTGCTCTTGTTTTGAACATGGTCTCCTCTTCTCAAAAGGTACCCAAGTTATAGATTAACAGATGTAAAAACCGACAAAGAACGGCTATGACACATCTCAGAGGACTCACACACTGAGTCTCCATTTTCCAGTTTTTCTGCCCACGTCCTTTGACTTCATGTTTGGTTTCGTCTCATTGGCTCTTTCTAGGATTGAAGCTCATCAGATCTGAACTCTTTCAAAATCTGAAACTTTTTGAGAGTCATGACAAAAAAAAAAGCCAGCTTTTAGAATATGTCTGATTTCTGGGTTCAAGGTGATAAGGGATGTCTGGCTGAGGCATCTGCTGCCCTACTGATCACCAAGGTGGAGTCTGCTTTCTCCCTCACTCCCCATACTTCCCCTCGAAACCTCATGCTCCCTCTCAGACAACCTTTCTGGGAAGATCAAGGTTATATGAGTGCCTATACTCCCTTGCTAGAACCCCAAAACAAGCTCTCAGATTTCTGGGTTAGGAATGTTCTGACTGACAGTAGGTTCATTCAGATAGTCCAAGTAGGAAAGATTCTGAAATCTAAGATATTCCTGGTCTTAAATATTAAATAGTTAAAATAAGGACAATTAAACCTGTATAAAGCAGTTTCCTATGCCTCTTCCTCTATTACTTTAGTGTATAGTCTTTCCTCCACTTGAGTAGCTCCTGAGCTTTCCTGTGACCCACATCAAAAGGCCTTGTTCATTGCTGGCAACCCAGCTCTGGGCAGTCCCTCAGCTTATCCTTTGACAAGGGATCTATTTCTTCTCCCTTGCCAAATGGCGCTCTGTACCAAGGCCCCTCGATGGCCTGGGGTTCCCTAATTCCTCTGCCTTCTGATACCTGAGGCTATTTTAACTGCCGAGAAGAGGAAGTGACTTGGGGAGACCATGCCAAGTCAGCAGGCTGGAGAAGAGTCACCTAAGCCTTGGCTCCGTTTTCTGTTACACTGTTGCAAGTGACTTTCGCTATCTGCTACAGTGTTGCAAGCGACTTCTGCTAAAGCCTTTAAACTGCCTTTATTTGTCCCTGGCTATTTTAGGTTATTAAGAAGTCTTTACTATCCCATTTTATTCTTGCCCTGTGGTCTTTGGGATCTCATTAGAAATGTTTACTCTTGAGAAGAGAAGATCTTGCCATACGGTCAAAAGATACTGCACTATTCTGTTCTAATCACCAATTAGCCGGTTGTGTTTTTCTTCTCTGTTCTCTTGCTTACATGGTCTTCCTTTCCACGGAGGCTAAGCCCTTGCATGCAGATTTCAGATGGGTCATTTCTGCTTTCTCCCAAACCCTCAGTTACTAAATGTTTAAGACCTAAGCATCAATCTATTCAAAAGGCATCTTGCCATAACAATCAGCCTCCCAGAGGGCCAAGGTTTAGGCACATTCTAACCCAAACTGGCTCAGCAACAAAAACTACTATTCAGTTTGTTCATCAAAGGTGTCTTGGGAGAGAAAATTTTCTGAATGCTTTTTTCTTTGCTGTGTTTGGGGATATTTTTGTGGGTTTTATTGTTGTTATGGTTGATTTGGTTTTATGTTTCTATTTTAGTTTGTTTTGGGGGAAGTTGTGTTCTTTTGGGGTTGATGTGGTGGTAATTTTTTAACTATTTTTAAAAAACACGTGTGCTCACATGTGAGTGCAGACACCTTCAGAGATCAGATAAGGGCACCAGACGCCCAAGACCTGGAGTGACAGACATTTGTGAGCTGGCTGATATGGGTACTAGACACTGAACTCAAGTCCCCTTCCAGGGTAGCAAATGCTCTTAACCCCTGAGTCATCTCTCCAGTCCCTGGTTTGGGGTGGGGGTTGGGGGGGGCAGGATCTCACTCCATAGCCTAGGCTGTCCTGAAAGTTACTATGTTACATAGGTTAACCTCACATTCATGACAGTGGCAATGGCTTTACCTTAGCCACCTTGGTTTCTGCCTCAGTTCCTGTTTGACTTCTGACCCTGACTTCTCTCTATGACCCTGACTTCTCTCTATGGTGGACAGTGACTTGAAAGTGTGAGCCAAAGAAACCCTTTCCTCTCTAATTGCTTTTGGTCAGAGTCTTTTATTGCAGAAACAGAGAGAAAGCTAGAGCCTAGGGTTCCCTTCAAGCCCTGCCCAGCTCCTAGTCGGACAGCCATCTACAGGATTCATGCTCCCCTGTGTGTGTTGAGTGCTGGTAAGACACATTCTGTCAGACTCTGGTGAAATAGTTTACTTTGAGGACAGACTTGCTTAAGAAGCAGAGACTATCTGAGCATACAGTCATTTCTCCTTCACTCTGTCAAAAGCCGGGTAGATTTTAATATTTACTGTGAGAACCGGGGATCCCAGGTTAAGGTTCACACAGCTGTGAAGTGTGGGCGTCTCACTTCCCTGAGACCAGAACACCATGGATGAATTAGCCCAGGACTGTCCACAGTGAGCCTCCAGCCATTCACCCACCACACAGTTAGCTCCCTGTCCCTCTGTAGTTTCTTCACTGGCTCGTCATTTTCTACATTTGCTCATCTTTTGGATGTTGGTTAAGGGTGATATCTTCTGAGGTTCTTACGTGCCTAACTGAAGAAAGAGGCATGATGTAATTCTGAATATCAGATGCTAGAATCTCACCATGAATTCCAAGTATTTGCCTCTTCTATTTTTATTTTAATATAACAAAACTGAGAAAGAAATATTAAAGTCTTTTAAGAAATTAGTAACAGTTTACCTCAGTCAGGGCCAAACATTGCCTTCAGTGGGACTCACGGTAACTAAGCTTAGACAGAGGGAGCTAGCCATCCCTGCATTTTGAAGAGGGAACCTAAAGGATCAAAAGTTTAAGGCCAACCTTGGCTACATAAATAAAACTTTGCCTCTAAAACAAAACAACAGCAGAAACAGCAACAACAACAACAACAACAAAGAACAATAAAAGCCAGTGGTAATTAAAAAAAAAGCCCTAACTCTTTCCTTGGTAGTGGGGAGATAGATGAAATCCTATGACCCAGTCCTCACTGGATGCACTGCTGGTTGCTGAAGGGCATCCTTTTCTCCTCAGACAATATAACTATGTTAGCGCCATCTTGGAGCAAAGATTTTCTTGGTCCTTAGTCATGACAACAAAATGATTAGACACACAACACATGCACATAAACATACAGAGACATAGACATACACAGAGATATGCAGACAGACAGACAGACAGACACACAGAGACACACAGAGACACATATATACACAGGCAGACACACACAGACACATTCACAGAGATACTCCTACACACATGCATACACACACACACACACACAGACACACACGGAAACACAAAGGCACACACATACACTGAGCACTGTGATAGCTAGGCCTATTGTCAGGCAACGTGACTATTCTTTCTCCCTAAAAGAAGCCAGAACTCACACTTGAGATTCTGTTCCCCAGCTGCATGTAGTCTTGGAAAGTACCAGAGTATACTGGAGGTGAAAAGTCAACTGGAGATGGGCTCCAGTCGTGTAGCTGTCATGGTTGTCAGCCATGCTGGGGGAGGGTTTTCCAGTAAGGGAGCTGCTTGGGGTCACTCCCGCTCTGACAGTAACTGTCACCCATGCACCTATAAGCAAATCTATTAAACTCCTGTATCCACCAAGTTGGGAGTGGGTGGGATTATCACTTCTATCTGTGGTCAGTGCCCTATCTCAGGTGCACAGACGTTTGTTTCCCTCTCTCCAGGAAAAGTGGCATGACACAGGTAACATTAACACGTAAATCCTCTGGACAGGTAAGAAAACTATTAGAAGTCAAACAGCTTCCAAATTTACATCACTTTATTGCTCAAAATAAAATACTCAGCATATCCCACAGGAGGGGAAAAGCAAATGGCTAACAAACACAGAAGAAGGCACTTGGATGCAGTGTTAGTTAGAGCATTTGATGAGACCTCGCTAGGGTGCCAGCTTCAAAAGGAGGAGGATGCCACACTATGGTAAGAAAAGTTTTCGTATGAGTCGCCATAAACCTGCCGGCAGAGCTGAGATAAAAACACATGGCACAACCATTCTGGAAAGCTGCTCAGTAGATTGAGCGTGTGTGTGTTCGGACAAGGCAATGCATGTCTGAATACATACTCCATAGGCCTTTTAAAAAACGCAATAGATGGTTGATGCTTCCCTCTCAGAGGCTGAGGCTGGAGTCTCCTCTCCATACCATGCACTCAGGAGAGGAGGAGGACAGACAGATGGATGCCTGGAAGGATGTACAGCTACTACCAAAGCAGACCAGCCACATGAGCATACCAAGAATAGTTTAGAGCAAACTAGGAAACCAAGTCGCCACCATAAGAGAGTATGCAAAGTCTGGTGCAGTACATGCGCTGGATAGAGTAGCCTACCTGGCTACCCGGTCACTAATGATAGACCTTAGTGTGTGTACTGATGTCGGAGGTGAGACGGGTAAAAGGTAGTGGAGATTGGAGGCAGAAAGGAAACAGGAGAAGGTATACAGGGGTGGGGGGAAGAGTGACTCTGCCATACAAACCTTCCTTGGAAGAAGGTATTTCACTCATTGCTTGGTCTCCCTGAGCTAAGAGCATACCTCATTCTTTGTCTCCTGTCCACTCTCTATCCATCGCTTCCCCATGCCTCATGTAGAGCTAACGCGATCTCAACCGAGCAACCAGTTTACTCCCTGAGTTTGTTGGCAACTGAGTGGTCCTTTGGTTTTACCTCTTCAGTGTTTTAGTCACCATCAATACCTATTTCTTCATTTTACAAGTTCAAATATTTTTGTGATTTTTGAATGTTGACTCATAAATACACTCAGAAAACCGGGCATCATGGTACATGCCTGTGACCCAGCACTTGGGAGCCTCAAGGGAGAGGTCCATGGGGTTGAGGCCAAGCTGAGTTAAGTAGCGGGACCATCTTAAAGCAAACTCCTCAGAGCATTAGTTAGAGCACTAATATCTTGTGATTGTGGGTATGGGATACTCACTCCAGTGTCCATGGCTTGGAAATACATGTTCCTGTTGGTTGTTGTATATACAAAAACCCATAAGCAACAGTCTGGCTTCAAACCTTTTGTCTGGAGACTGAGCCTGTAGCTCAGTCAGTAGAGTTCCATCACGCACAAAACTCTGGATTCAACCTAAGCACCGCCTAAAACCACATGTTGAATTATATACCTGTCTATAAGTTAACCTCAGGTCAAAAAGGATATGTTAGGCCCCTGACTCTCGGATTAGCCTCTCTGTTAGAAGGCCAAGCCCTCCAGATGTAGAGGTACCTAAGAGTTCTGAGCAGTGTGGGATCCCTACTCAGGTCCCCAGAGTTCCAGGTCAATTTCTCCTTTCCAGTCTGTGTATTTCCGTGTGTGTGTGTGTGTGTGTGTGTGTGTGTGTGTGTGAATATGCCTAAGTGTATATGAGTACCCCTGAGGCCACAAGAAGGCGTTAGATCACCTGGAACTGGACTTGCAGTTGCTTATATCCAATGTGGGTGGTGAGGACCCAATTCAGGTCCCCTGTAAGAGCAGCAATGCGGGTAACCCCCGAGCCCCTCTCCAGCCCCTTTAGTTTCTGGTTTTGTTTGGTTTGTTGTTGTTCTTCTTGTTGTGATGGTGTTGCAGTCTGAACTCAGGGCCCCGTGCTTAGTGGGTAAGTGATCTGCCATTAAGCCTCATCCGTACCCCTCAGAACTGTTCTTCAAGGGAGGAGAACCTACTCCCAGGCTTGCTGTTAGGTGACAATCACCACAGACTCAGGAGAGACACAGTGGGTAGAGGGCAGCCAGCATAGCCATACCTTGACTCTCTTCACAGGAAACCCAAGGCCTGGGCGTTTGACTGTTAAGGATTTTCCCACCACTGAACAGGGCTTCCGTGCCCAAACACTAATGTGAAAACCTCGACCTCTTTCCTTATTACCACACTTTGCCATTGTTGGCGTGCTAGAGAATTAAATTTGTTCTTGCTGGCAAAGCATTTGAAGGAGAAAAAGAAGCAACTCACAAAGGCCTCTTGGAAAATGTAAAGTAACCCCAGAAGGATGAATTAAAATACTCATTTTCGTTTTCCCGAGGCCCGAGTCTCCTCAGGCGCCTCCTGTGATCTTTTATTTAGAGGGAAAAAATATTCTGCTGCCCGCAGTCCTTTCTCCTCCAGGCATTTAGCCCAAATGAGAGAAGAAAGGGAAAACATTTCCAAAGAAAGACCAGATTTCAAGAAATGAAGAAACAGATGAGAACGGAAGTGGTTTTGCTGAGCAGTTAAAAATGGTGTCACTTAGAGGAAGCCTGGACACACAAATGACCTGTGACAAGCCCAGACCTTCATCTGGAACTAGCATTTGGATAGGAAAAGTTACCAGCTATAAGATAACAAAAGTAGCTGCAATCAACCACACTGATATCTTCCCTGCACAGGCGCCATTTATGGACAGAGGAACTGGGAAAAGTATCTTCAGGTTTTAATCTGGTCTGGGGAGAGGCTTCTAGGCACACAGGGGACAGGGGGTTAAATGGTGATCTCCTGGACAAAGCACAGTATACCTTGGGTAATGGCTGCTCTAACAGACCCAAAAGTGACTACACTGTCCCAGGAATAGCCCCATGAGGTCACCAAGAGGAAGGTGTATGCAATTATCCCCAGGCTGGGGCAATTCTACAAAGGCTTTAGGGGTTCCAGGGTGGCTGCGAAGGTCACATTAGGGAAGACTGGGCAAGGTTGGACAGGTGCCACTTAAAGTCACAATATCCTGCCAGGAATTTAATGATCCATCCCAGATGAATACCCTACTGCTTCGTGTGTGTGTAGGTGGTGGTAGGGGACATAAAGTCAGAGGACAATCTCAATTGTGATTCCTCGATTTCCACCTCTTTGGTGTGGGATCTCTCTTGTCCAACATGTATTTGCCCAGGCTAGCCAGTACCTAAGCTTCCCTCCATTCTCCTATCTCTGCTTTCCAGATCCCCCTGGCAGGGGCACACCAGGGTTGCAGACACTTGTGTGCCTGGGGCTTTTTCATATTCCAATCTTAATGCAGGGCTTCGGGCTTGCGTAAGCACTGTGCCCACTGTACCATCCTCCAACTGTTTACTGTCTTAGCTGTGGTGATGGCATGTTCTTTCTCTGTGGGAAGGACATCCTGGGTTATGCTTCAAGACAGTCATCGATGTTTCCCCATCTGCTGGTGATCCCATCACAGCTCTCCAAGAGTCTCCCCAAGGTTAAAAGGAGCTACAAGGAATGTTTATGTAAGAATGGCAAGAAGCCTAGAGACTTGAGTTACATGGCGCCGAAAGCTACCTACGGCTCTACCAGAGGACCTCCTGACTCCCTCCTACACATCCGTTAATTGTTCATTTTCTTTTTTAATTAGCATACAACGTAATAGGTTTGGAGGCTGGGGATGTGGCTCAGTTGGTAGACAAGAAAGCCTGTGACTTACAGGAAGTCCTGGGTTCAATTTCCAGCACCACACAGACCATGTTGGTGGTGTATAAGTGCCTGTAATTCCAGCACTTATGGAGTAGAGGCAGGATGATCTCAAGTTCAAAGTTACCCTTGGATATACAGACTTCCAGGCCAGCCTGGGCAGCATGAGATCACACTTCAAAGCATAATAGATAGTGTTTCATTATGACATTTCTTACATGCATATATCATTGTATTTTGTTCATATTTATACACATACAGATATACACAGAGTTACACATACACACACATACAGAGATATACAGACACACAGACACATATACCAGAAACACACATACAGATAGATACACACATACATATACATACATACATACATACACACACATACACACACACACACACACACACACACATCTTTCTTTCCCTTTGCCCACTGGTCCCTATTCCCCTCTCAAATGGTTCCCCTTCTGCCTTCGTGTCTTTACACCTAGATTGCATGTGAGAGGAAATGTGATATTTGACCTTTCTAGTCCCCCCCCTTGCCTTCTCCTGTTCACCTCTTTGCTGCCAGAGTAGAAACTAAAACAGATTCACCGAGACCCAGTGTGCAGAGACCTGGAAGCCCATTCTTGTGGTGCCACGTAACAAAGTCCTGGACTAAACCAAGAGGAGGGTGGGGCTGACTCCCACACACACACTCTTTCCTCACACGATAGCCCACTTCCACTTCTGGGACCTCGTTTTCCTTCCTTAATAAGTCACTCCTAGCCCATGCCTAACTTGAAAAGCATGACCTCTTCTCCACCTCCTCCTGGGGGCTGCCAGGATTTCCAGGTCATGTATGCTGTTGTTGTTTTGGTTGGGGGGGGGGGGGAGTTTCCTTTCTCTTTTATTTTAAAATATCAACTCGGGGCTGGAGAGATGGCTCAGTGGTTAAGAGCACTGACTGCTCTTCCAGAGGTCCTGAGTTCAATTCCCAGCAACCACATGGTGGCTCACAACCATCTGTAATGAGATCTGGTGCCTTCTTCTGGTGTGTCTGAAGACAGCTACAGTGTACTCACATATATAGAATAAATAGATTTATTTAAAATATCAACTCTACATCTTTGCCTTTTTAAAACTCTAATGACTCTGCCATGCAGCTTCCTTTGGAGTTCCATCTCAAGGTCACTTTGTGAATGAGACTAGGGACCTCAAAAAGAAACATCAGTTTCCCAGTAACAACGCCACAACCACAACACCTCCTCCGATGTCAGGTTTTACATGTGTTTCTTTTCAAGTCTAAATTCTGCTTAAAAGAGAAAACACCTGCCATTTGTCTGAGTTCATTTTCTCTTGTTTAGCATCACTGTCACAAGCTCTACCCCTCTTCCTATAGATCGCCCAATTCCTTTCTATTTTATGGTTAAAAATACTCCATCCTCCATTTTATATATCTCTGTCTATCTATTTATCTATTTATCTATTTATCTATCTATCCATCCATCCATCTATCTATCTATCTATCTATCTATCTATCTATCTATATATCTATCTATCTTCTCTATATATGTATCACAGAATTGACGGGGCTGTTAACAGGACTGAGGCTGACCCCATAGCCTGACTGTCGTGAACACTGCTGCAGTAAACGTGACTGTGAGTGTATCTCTTCTACATTGACTTAGCTCACTTTGGGTATTTATACTGGGGAGTGGTAGAGCTGGCTCGTGACCTAGTCCTGTGTTTAGTGACTGTGCTCACTGACATCCCCGCCAGCAGTGAGTGTCTAAGGAAGGGTTCATCTTTGCTCCCAAGTCCAGGTGGACACTTCTTATTGTTTTGTTGCTGTGGTTGCTTGGATGATAGACATTCTGACTGCGGCTAAAATGGAATCTCTATGTCTTTAATTACATTTCCCTGGAAGCTGAAGAGAAATGTTTCTCGTGCACTGATTGACCATTTGTACTTCTTCCCTTTAAAATGTCTGTTCAGTTCATTTGCTCATGTATCGACTAGATTATTCTTTCAATAAGTGTTTGCTTTTTTTTTGGTTCTTTATATGTTCTGGGTATTAATCTCCTGTCAGACAGATAGCTGGCGAAAAAAAAATCCCTCCCATTCTCCAAACTGTCTCCACACAGCTGATCGCTTCCTTTGTGCTGTCCTTTAATCTTCCCATTAATCTTAAGGCTGTTCCCTATCGTCAGACTTATAGACTCGGGTTGGGGAGAAGGCTGTTTAACAGTGTTTTGCCTTATAAGTGTGAAAACCCAAGATTGAGCTAGCGGAACTCTTTGAGCCCCGCCCCTTTCTTCCGTAACTATTCCCATTGGTTCATTGGGCCAGAGTCTTGTAGAATAGCTCTCTAGCGTGAATAAGGTGTTGGTTCGTGTCTCCTCGGGAAAAGTCTCACAAAATAGCAGGTACGCATGTGAAAAGTTAAGGGACGGCTCAGCAATCACTATTTTCTTTCTTAGTTTTGAGACAACTTTTCTCACTGGCTTGAACTTCCCTAACAGGCTGGGCTAGCTGTTTAGTGGGCCCCGAGGAACCACCTAGCTCTGCCATCAATGCCACCGTGGCTGGCGTTTTAAAAAGATGGATTCTGGGGATTCAAACCCTGGCTCTATTGTAAGCACTTTACTGACTAAACCATCTCCCCAGGCATCATATTCCTCTGTCACACTCCCCTCCCCTTCTAGTGGTACCCCACAGATGAGAATGCAGACTGGGTCCTTGCCCATCTCTTCTACTCAGCCTGAGAAAGCTAGACAGTCACTCACTGCTTTAGTGTCTTTTACTCCTAGAGATGAGATGTGAGGTAAAGTGTCCAATGCTAGGGGTGAGGGGTGGAGGAGGGGATGAGGGCATCTTGATAATCTTGTTTACCTGACACTGGAGAACAGCATAGTGGATAACTTGCTCTCTTTGCATGTGGGTATGTCTGGAGCTGCAGGAGTTATATTGGCATCATGAGGACGAAGCCACAAGGATCTCAAAGATTTCAGACCAGGACACTTGGGAACCAATACCAGCAGCCACAGTCTTATGAGGCAAGAGGGATCAACTTTGGTTTATCTGGCCTTTTGCTTGGTGCATTCCTAACCCTGCTTTTGGATAAGTTAATACGGCACTGGTTATTGCGAACCCACTAGCACATTATAAAAATGCATTTTCTTTAACTTTGAGAAACTTCCTTAGAATATAAAGAACTAGAGACTGGGGGCTGGAGAGATGGCTAAGCAGTTTGAAGAGTACTTGCTACTCTGGCAGAGGATCCAGCAGCCATGCAGTTCCACAACTACCTGTGACTCCAGTCAGTTCCATAGCATCCTAAGCAGGTACAGTCCATAACTTATTCAAGCACATACACTTACTTGAGCACACAACATACGCACAAAACATACATAAGATTAACAAACTGAAGACTGGTGAAGTGAAATAAGAAGATGCTTCTACTGGACAATTTAAAGATCGAGAGACATGATTGAATTTGCCCGGAGACATGAGACCAAAAAGTCAAAGATACTTACTGTGTTGCCCTAAGTCTGGTGTCCACCAAAAGGTGGAAGGGAGGGTGAGGGCCAAGCAGCAGGAAGAACAGAGCTAACACAACCTCGAATTCACTCTGCTCCAGCCTCTGAAACACCATCGGTGTAATGACTAAATCAGACGATGTGCTCATGTGTTAAGGACGAGAAAGGGTTAAATAAATGACTTAACAGACCAAACATTTGGGCCAGTGACTGGCCCTGCTGGGTACAGGATAGAAGGTATTTCTGATAAAAACAAAATTAAAAAAACACAAACAAAACAAAAAACAAACAATAATTGAACCATTACCACCAGGAAGAAGGGACACTTGAGACAAATGTCACTCAAGTGCCTCTGGGAACAGTGGCATAAATGTACATCAACACATAGGGAAGAACATCCATTGCTTAGGTCAGGGCTGGTCCCCTAAAGCCCCAGAATCTACCCCAAAAAGATGACCACCTTTTCACTTATCAGTTCAAAGTGGAGACCCAGCACACCCACCCATGTGTGATTGGCCACAAACTTTGAAATCATAAAGTTTTTACTCAACAATTATTATTATGTCTATGCTAAGATTATTTTAAACTTTACTTTTGAATGAAGCAATATGAACTTTCAAGTATATGTGATTCAGTTCTCATAAAATGTTGACCACTGAGCTATGTATGACCAATGAGTCAACATGGCAGGTAAAGGTTCTCGTCACCGTGCCTGATGACCTGAGTCCAATCCCCAAGGCCTACATGGTAGGAGGAGAAAACTGGTTCTCACAAGTTCTCTGACCACCACACATGCACTGTGACACACACATACACACACACACACACATTCATTCATTCACACTAAATGAAGATGTGTAATTTTAAAATCTTAGTAAAATGTGACTGTTTATAAGCCAATTCTGAAGCAAAGACTCTCAGATAGGTACATTTCTCCCTCCAGTAGAATCTACCCCATCCCACTTTGAGGGAATACACTTCTGATTCAGAATCTACTGTCTTGCAAGACACACCAGCTCACCACAGTAATCAGCAAGAGCTATATGGCACTAATGCCACAATGCCCCTGACCATCCCATGGAGCTGCTGATGATTGGCAGCTAAGAACAGCAGGTGCATTGGCAGCTTTCCATCAAGTTGTGGGGCAACCAAGAGCAATGGCAACAATCTGTATCTTTTGAGGGTCTGAGTATGCAGTGCGGTTGGGCACACAACCCTTCCCTTGCTAGTTCACATGAACTGGTGGTTATTTATTCTACAAAAGTGCAACCAATTCGATACATTAAAATTTTTAAGATTTAGGGTGAGGTCAAAAGAGTGGAAATCAAATATTCTGTCAGTCATGCTTAGCAAGCTGAAGTGAAATTCTTAACCCCAGGATTTGCCTTCCTTGAAAACTGGTTTGGCTAATCACTGATACGGCACAAGGCTAAGTGTTCTTAACCTCACAGTGTGTTCTTGTTTGTAACACGTATTCTATTGTGTCCATGTGTGTGCAAGTACACCAAGTGCCAGGAGAGAGCATCCGATCCTCTGGACCTGGAATTACAGGCAGGTGTGATCAACCTGTTTGGATGCTAGAAATGGAAATCAGGTCTTTCTGCAAGAGCCAAACAAGTTCTTAAAGGCTCAGCTTTCTCTCCAGCTCTCATGTTCCTTTCTCCTGTTTTTTTATTTAAACGAAAACAGTGAACCACTAGGGATACAATGTTTTCCCTGATTTGAAAATTCATAAACATGGACGCACATACTGTACAAGATAAGAAAATGCTTGTAGCAATATGTAATGAAAGTGTAACAGTTACGGGATTTGAGTTCACTGGTTTGGAAACGCAAAGCCTACGCACTGCGGTATAGAGACTAAAAGCCGAAATCAGAGCTCCGGGGTTTGGAGGCAATTCATCATTCAAGAGCTAGAGTTCCCATGAATCTCAGTCTCATCAGAGAAATTACAATGGAATTATGAGGAATTAGGATTAGTAATCAGCTACCCTAGACAAGGAAGAGCCTTGAGCATGGTGACACAGAATTTTCACGTCAACCTGTTAGGATCTAGCATCACCCTGGTGCCACACCTTTGGGTGTGCCTAAGAGGTGTGCTGAGCACAGCAGTGCTGCGTCCTGAGCTGGGCCCTGGGTTGGATGAAAAGGAGAAAGAGAGGCTGCATTGCTCTTGTTCTGCTTCCCTCTGAACTGTGGACAAGATGTCAGCAGCTGTGCCCAACTCCTGCCACCAGACCTTCCCCGCCATGAAGGGCGTCTCCTCAAACCGTGAGCCCAAGTAAAGCCTTCTTTCCTTCCGTTGCTTCTGTCTACTATTTTGTCTCAGCTGTGAGAAAAGCCATGCACCTTCCAAGATGAAGTGGCCATGGTCCTGTCAGTGGTTAGTCACTGTCATGCCAAAAAGAAAGACAACTGTCCCCAGAGTAGACTGTGAAGACTCTGCAGTGTCAGCTTTTCTGGATGACTTGGGTCTCCCAGAAGAATTTACACATCACCAGCACCAGAGACACTTAAAGTGATTTGCTTTTTAAGTCAAGGATGTCCATGCCCCAGCCTGCTTTAACAGCAGTGCTGACAGCCTCTTGTGACTAATCAGGAAAAATAAAATAAAATGAAACTACACCCACCTCTGCTAAGGGATCCACTGCAGAATTCCTTACATACTATACAATTAGAACCAATACAATTCTGTTTATCAAAAAAATAACAAAGCTGTACAATTTGAGGTACAATGTAATGATTCAGGCTATGTAGAAAGAACCAACCAACACACACAAACATGCATCTGTGTGTGTGTGTGTGTGTGTGTGTGTGCATATAAATGTGTCTATATGTACATGCATATCTGTCATTTCACCAACCAATTTAGATATGTAGAAAGCAGTATATACGTATGCATGTAAACAGATTTATATATGCATATATCTGTCACCTGATCAATTCATTCAACTTCAACTATGTAGAGTCAAGCAATATATATATATATATTCACATGTATAGATACAGGTGCCTATAATCTTTATCTGTGCACACATTTATCTGTCACCTCATCAAACTTCTTTGTTTTACTCATTTGCTTGGTGAGGACAGACAGAATTTCTTTTTATGTCATCAGCAGTCACATGTAGCTTCTTCTCGTCTTTTATATCTCAGGTAAATCAGCATCTCTACTTTTCTGACTAATCAGCAGCAGACAGTCAGTCAAGTTTCCAGAGGTGGATATTCTCCCTGGCTGGAGCAACAGCTCGGTCAGACTCTCTCCTGTCTCTGCCTGGTACCACATGGGCACTGGGACTGCCCTGAAGGATCTGGGCCTTCATGGTTAACCCTGTGTAAAGGTAACAGGTTAACTTTGTATAAACCAGCTTTGTGTTTTCCCTTTTCAAAGAAGCATGAAGTGAAAGTAAAATAATGAGGTGGGGGATGCGAGTTACTCTATTGCTGTCTCTGTAGAGCTGACAGCTCAGCTCTAGGCCACAGTTACACAGATGCACCGAAGGCTTCCCAGTATCTTCAAACATCACAGCAACTGAGTCCTTTGGTCCTCAACAGTGTGTTTCCCTGAAGAATTTCCGCTTCCTGTCTACCATCTCTCATTCTTTCACTAGTGATACGTACAATCCGAAAACAAAACAAAACCTTCTGACGTGTTGATGTTACTATAAACATCAAATCCCCATAGAATGC
Source organism: Grammomys surdaster (assembly GCF_004785775.1). Lineage (NCBI taxonomy): Eukaryota > Metazoa > Chordata > Mammalia > Rodentia > Muridae > Grammomys > Grammomys surdaster. The sequence goes on along the minus strand of NW_021604620.1, from coordinate 5,405,551 downwards.
AGAGCTGTCCCTGAATGAGGTACCTTTAAATTTCAGAGTCATCTACAGTCTGAATTAAAAGAAAATATTGGAGGTGTATCTATCAAAAATTTAATTTGTGACTCTGATGTGGTACTTGTAGACAAGGTACCCTTGTTTCAATAACATCCAGCAAGTGCGCAGGCAAGCCTACCTGGGGAGCATCTGTGCACACAGTGGAGCTAAGACCATCCTGGATGTGAAAATCTAATCTTTCTACCTCAGTCACTCATGAACCTCACACAAACATCCAAGCCTCATGCTTGTTGAAGCCACTGATGTCACAGGCAGCTAGCCATATTTTACCCAGAAATCCCAGGAGTGGGAAGAGAATGCCTTGATGCTCAAGCCTGTGAGAATTCCAGTGCCACACTAGTTCACAAATATAGAAGTCAGAATGACCTAAGGAGCAATTATAGTCCCTTCGGCTACAACTTGAGAAAGCTAAAGTTACGTTTAATTTGAATTGCTGTGCTTAAGTGATCTACGAAATAAAAATGCCTCTAATCTTTGAGTCCGAACTTGCCCACAGACAGATAAATCTGTAAGCCCTACCTGCCCAAGTACAGATAACTTCCTGGGATGCTGGAGGCTGCTGTTCATGTACGATAACAAGCCATGTGTTTTCACTTCTGTAAAAGAGGTTGGTTGCCCCAACTGCACAGGATGTGCTTGATCACAGGTAGGTGGGAGATGTGTAGGCAGGAAGTATATCAGACTGTAGCTTGCTCCGATTGGACAAAGACAGGAAGTATGTAGCCTTTTGGGTTTTGGAATTCATGACCATTACTGGGAATCCCAGGTATGGACCTGGCCAGTGACCATCATCCTTGTAAGCATTTAATAAAGTTTGTTTCAAATTTGGCTCAAAAGTTGTGGTAGTGTTCTTATTCTTGCCTGGTGGGATTAACACATGCCAGCTTTTCAGTACCTTTGTGCATTTAATATTTTATTTTATGGTTTATAAAAAGTACTAAAAATGGACTGGCAAGAGAGGTCAAGAGCTCAAGTACTTGCCTTATAAATACAAGGACCTTTGGCTCTCCAGAAGCCATTTTAAAAGGCCAGGGATGGTGGGTTGTGCTTGCAGTCTCATCAGAGGGTAAGGGCCAAGACAGGAAGATCCCTGGGGCACATGGGCCAGCCAACCAAGGTTAATCAGTGAGATCCAGGTCAGAGAGAAGGGGGAAAGGAGAGAGAGAGAGAGAGAGAGAGAGAGAGAGAGAGAGAGAGAGAGATCGATCCTATGGACAATGCTTGTGGAATAACGCCAGAGGATGCTCTGTGGCCCCATACCCATGTAAGCATCCCTATCCTACCCACCTCATCTACCCTAACCTGACTCCCTCCTCCCCCAACCCCAACATACACACACACACACACACACACACACACACACACACACACACACTGTTGTTAGTCAGCGTTAACCTTCTTCCGTGCTCACTTTCTCTAGCAGCTCACTCTCACTCCTGGTCTGTGTTCTCACCACTGGTGTGAGGGAAGAATGAGCTCACGTCTCCCTTGTTTTCCAGGCCTTGCTGCACACTGCCGGCCTGTCGTGCTGAGGGGGTTCCCGGCTAATGGAATGTGTAAATGAAAGAGTTTCAGACCACTTCGAGGTGTCCTTCACATTTTCATCCTGGTTAACAGGGAGGAAATTCACCAAATCTACCCTGGGGCCTCCTTTTCATCTCTTTTCTTCCTGACATGCTAGAGAAAGATGCAGCAAGTCCCACACGAAGATGCGGAGAACTAATTCCCCGGTCCTTGCACCTCATGTGTGAGAGAGATTACTCTTCTCTCTCATGGATGGGGGCGGGAGGGAAGAAATGAATGCAAAGGGGGCTGGGAGAAGTACTTGGTGTTATCAGAAAATGTTTTTCATATCCATTCTTGCTTTTTGATTCATAGCCAAACCCACTTGTGGTCAGAACACACCGAGGATTTTTATCATGTGAGGTAACTTAAGAATAGAACATCTTAAGTGTGTGGCTTCAGGACAGTGTCTGTTCTGTGGTTCAATGGCAGCTCCTGCCTCCCACCTCCATTGCTGTGGATACTCTGATGATGTTAACTTTTCCTGCCTGTGCACTCTGGACAGTAAGTGCCATCAGAGCCATCCCCCAGTGTGAAGACAGTCATTAGTAAATGGCTAAGAGCCGATGTCAATGACGCTTCAGGCTGTGGCTCAACCACCCACTAATAAAGGCTTTGAACTTGGATATGAGGAAAGCTCTCTGGAGCAACTTCACCAAGAGTGTTTTCCAGTGGTCAAGGACAAATATCACAATTCAGTGAGACAACTAAGGCAAAAAAAAAAAAAATCGCAGCACAGTAAGCCAAAGTTCTTGAATGAGATCTCGCTTTAAGCAGGCCTCTCTGTACAACAATACTGGTGGTTCAGAAACAATTTGGAAGTAATACAGTAAGAACCTGCAGCAAGCAAATCAGAGAAAGCCGTAAAAGTCTCTGTTCTCGTCAGGGGAGCGTGTCTGCACTGTCGCATTTACATGGCTGCAAGTGTCTGTAGGCAACCGTGGTGAAGGAGGATGGGAACAAGAGGGGATCTTGAGCACTGGGTGTTTGGTTAAAAAAGGCACAGTCACAAAAGCTGAAGGCTGGGCTCAAGCCTCCGACGGATGCTAATGAATGCTTGCTTCAAGGCTGAGCTGGTATCACTGGGAAAGGACGATGTGCTTGATTTATGAGGTCTAACATTCACACAGGAAGTAGAGTCGGTGACACTATGTGTTTGCCAATGCCAGTGCTGCGGAAAGATAGAGCACTGGAGAAAAGTAGAAAGATGTCGAGGAGGACATCAAGGTCAGGAAGTAGAAGGCCACTTCAGCTGGCCCCTTCCTACTCTGCACTGAGGCCTTGGCATAAATCCGGCAGGGTAGGGATTCTGAGTGTGCACCCCGAGGAGTCACACAGAGGGCCCCTAGCTGCCAAGTACTTGCGTGCGTGTGTACTTCCTTCATCTATTTACACTTGTGTATTATGTTTCTCCGGTAGAATGTGGGATGACTGAGGACATGGGCCAGTCTAGACCAGAAAGTAGAATTACATATATAATTAACCAGTCAACATAATTATTTGCACCTGGCCTTTTAGGCCAAAAAATACATTAGAAAGGTGCTGAATATGTAGCCAGGTGCTAGAGTGGTTACCTGTTAGATCCAAAGGACACTCTGGTTCCCCAAATTCCAAAAGAAAGAAGAGAGTAGTGGCTATCTGAGGTGCCCAGTACACAGTCAAGTGTGCGCTGGCCCCTGGCTCCCGGTACACAGTCCAGTGTGCGCTGGCCCCTGGCTCCCGGTACACAGTCCAGTGTGCGCTGGCCCCTGGCTCCCGGTACACGGTCAAGTGTGCGCTGGCTCCTGGCTCCTGGTACACGGTCAAGTGTGCGCTGGCCCCTGGCTCCCTCAGTATCACATGTACCATTACTCACTTCAAAGTCCATCCTGACATCCTGGCTCTCCTCACCTCCTGACCCTGCAGCTTCCTCTCCCCACTCTGCCTTCTCCTTATAACCCTGCTATTTCTCTCTCTCTCTCTCTCTCTCTCTCTCTCTCTCTCTCTCTCTCTCTCTTTCTCTCTTCCTCTGTGTGTGTCTGTGTGTGTGTGTGTATGTTTGTGTCCCTCTCTCCGTCTCTCTGTGTGTCTCTGTGTGTCTGTCTCTCCCATCTCACTCTCCCTCCCTCTCTGTTCTCCCCTCGCTTCCCTCCTCCCTGCTCTGTTCCTGCTTTGCTCACAGCCAGGTCCAGTCTGCTGTCCGTGTTCAGTCTCCTCTCTCTGCTCTACATACTTCCTGATGCCCCTGGCTGTTGTCTCTCTCATATCTCACATAAAAACCTCGCCCTTAGCCACACCATCGAGCCGTCATATTGTTAGTTTAAACATTCCCTAGCACACATAAAGCCTTGGGTTCAATTTCCCAGTAGTTCATAAACCCAAAATGGTGGTGTATGAATGTAATCTCAACAACTGGGAGGTAGAACTAGGATTGGGAGTTCAAGGCTAGCCCCAACTATGTAACAATTTTGAGCCAGCACCAGCATGGACTATATACAGAGAGGCCCCCATGCCCCCATCTCAAAAAAAATTAACACACACACACAAACACATACATGAGAGAGGGGGGGGGAGAATTACATGTGATATATTACAGTTAGAGAAAGATCTGAGAAAATAACAGACTGAAATACACTGACCACACAATTGAGAATGTATGCAGTCGCGTCATCAGGGACTTGACTTCATTAGGACAAACAGGTTAAAACTAGAAAAACCTTCCTCGAGATGTTGAGGTAAATTCTGAAGGCTGGTGAGGAATTATTCAGGGGAAATGGAAGTGAAGAAGAGTGTAGGCAAAGAAACAGCACAGGTAGAACACAGTGATCCAGAAACACTAAGGAGAATCACCACTACTGTGATGTCTAACACCCAGACAGCAATGACGACAGGAAGGTGGAAGAACACTGTAAGGAACAGTTGAGAACATCCCTGGGGTACTGCTGCAGACCCATTCCAGAAAACAGTGTCCCAGGGCACCCTTCCCAGGAATGGCCATGTGCCCCTTTTTATCCTTCCATCCAGCCTCTAAAATTCAACAGTGACTCTGTTTTGTTGTTGTTGTTTTTTCTCAATGTAGGTTTCAAGTCACACCATCCAAGTCCACAATCTCCTTCCAGAAGATGTCTCTCCACTGAGGCCGCCATGATCCTTTTATGATCCCAAACCTACCAACAATTTCCCATGCAAGTGATTTGTGTCTTGCCAGGGAAGAAATTCTCCAGAAGCCTTCTCTTGGGTAGCCAGGGAGACTTACTCAGCTAGTATGCTCACACACACTGACTAGAGTGTTGAACTTGGCGAACAAGCTTGGGATCTGTAAAGGCCTCTCGGTCCTGTTCATTTCCTTCCAACCCAGAGGCCTTTTTCTCTAACAACTTTTAAGCCTATTGTTCCAGGGACACTAGCTCTAAATGATCCTGAGTCATTTTCAGACTCATGGATTCAACACCTCACAATCCTTTCAGTGTTGACAGCTCTGACACTCAGAATTTACATGGGACTAGACAGTAAGTCTGGGAGTGGAGTGACCAACTGTTCTGGTTGAATTTGAGCTGAAGATCCCAAGACTTGGGGAGACAAAGCTCATCAAGAGTCCACTGGTCAACTGGAGTGGCTTGCCCATTGTCTCGGTAATTTAATATGCACGCCACCGACATCTTCGCTTTGTTATTTTATTTAGTTTGCATGTATGTACGTTATAGGTAGTCTTTGTGTGTGTTGCGGGGTACACCAGGTGTCCTCCTGTCACTCCTGACCTTATCTTTTGAGACAGGGTCTCTCATTGAACCCAATACTTACTGATTGGCCAGCCAGCTCTGAGCATCCTCTTGTGTCCTCTTCCCCAGAATAACAGTGACAGGCACGCACTGCCATGCTGGCTTTTTATGTGGGTGCTGAAGATCTGAACTCAGGTCCTCATGCTTTTGGGCAGGCATTTCACTGACTGAGCTGATACCTCTCCACATCCCAATTAATTAACGTCTTTGCTGGAGAGACAGTTCTGCCGTTTAAGCCGCTTGCTGCCCTTGCGGAGGACCTGGGCTCCACTTCCGGCATCCACATTGGGCAGCTCCAGGGTATCGCACGCCCTCTTCTGGCCTCCATGGGCAATTGTTCATGTTGATGTGGCTCATCCTCTCAGGAGCCCGTTTCCATCTCTGTGTTTCTGTAACGAAAGTCTATCCGACTCTTTGGCCAATTTTAAGGGGGAAATGACTGTGTACATTCTTATCGACACATCTGATATTTTCACATTTTACGTTTTGAAAAGCCCAGTAGGCGTTTGAAGCATACATGGTTAAATTAATTAATTAAAAGTCCTAGCAGCAGTGGGAGAAGGTATCCAAAGGGAAGTGTTGCCATGGCTTGCTAAAGGTTTCCACAGCCCATAGGAAGAAAATGGAGGTTTAAGCTGGCTCTAACACAGAAGGGTTAGCTCATTCTGGTGCAGCCCCCTGGGAAACCACCGTGGTGCAACTTAGCTGACAGAGATGGACGTCCTTGGATAGCAATGTGTAAATGAACACCTCAGACCTTCCAGTTCTTTAGAGGATTCTCAGTGTGCTAACTTCTGAGGTGGATAAGATGAAGCTTGGAGTGTCCCATTGTGCTTTAAGCTGGTGTTCCGGTTTGCATGCCAATGATGGATGGCTGAGTTATTTTACCTGAAGGCTGCTTTAAGAACAGCCAGAGCAAGACAAGCAAAGGGGGGGGGGCACAATGATAAGCACATCGAGGAGGATGATAACCATGGTGGTCGGTGACACTGTCAAGACAACAACCCAGCTGTGAGCCCCACCTCAAGAGGTGGAGGAGACTGGAGGACCTAACCACAGACCTCTCTCTGCCATACATCAGCCTCGTGAGCCCTGGTCAGTACCAGGGATTCCTCAGGATTACCGGATGGCTTGAAATGAGGTCAACTGATGTGAGTCTACCTCACTTCATGAGGGACACATGGTAAATGCCCAATAAATGTGAGCAAAGCTTCAGAAAAGGAAGGTGGAAACATCTGTTGCTTTGTAAGGGCCTCAGACTTCCGTCGGGGTTTCTGAAATCAACCCTAAATGAAAATAACGGATAAGAATCAATGAGAATACAACCCTGGCCCTCAGAAGAGGCCAAAGATTGGAAGATACTTACACCAAAGAGATGTCCAGATTACAAAGTAAGTACACGGAAAGTTGAAGAGAGCTTACTGACAGCTTTTAAAGAATCTGCTTCTATCCCCACTGCCCCCACCCCCAAAAGGTGCCTAAAGTTTTCATTCATTTTTTTTTAAGCTGTAGTCAGTCACCTTGGCTTCCAGGAACTTTGAAGCACCTTGTAGGGCACAACACCCCTCCAGTAAGTATGATTATCTCTTCAGGGAAGTGAGCTTCCCCCCAGATGCACTAGCAGCCATCCCCAGAGAGCTAGGATATCCCCTCAAGCAATGGGGGCTTCTTCACACCAACTCCCCAAACTGGGACAATGGTTAACTACACGTTCTATTTGCACCAATTATTGAGACCAGCTGGAGACAATGCCTAGGGGACAGTGAGCTTCGGAACACGCTGGGGGTGACACAGGCACACATCTTTGTCCTGCTGGTAAGTACACAGGCCACATGGAATTTCAAAACTTACTGAACTATCCATGTTAAAAGAGTTTTAGTGCTTGTAAATTATGTCTCAATAAACTGAAAAACAGAGAAAATAGTAAAAGAGCAGAGAGGTGTGACTGGGAAGAAGTGTGGATGGAACACATTGGGGAGGGACAGGGCTGCTTTGAACATTTGGAGAGAAAAGGAAACAGAACATGCACCAACTGTGTGTGGCAGTCTCATGTCACAGGGTGTATTTTAAAAGAGTTTATTTGTTTTATTTTATATTTATATTTTATGAGTATAGGTTTTGCCAGTGTATAGGGCTCTGTACCATATGTGTGCCGTGCCCTCAGAGGCCAGAAGAGGGCAGCTGCAGATCCCAAAGACAAGATACAGAGATACTTGTGAGCCACCTTTTCTGACTATTTGTGTGGACTTCCCTAGTACGGGAACCACATTTGGGCATTACAATTTTTCTTTTGGCCTAGAAGCTCTGCGTTCATCTTGCTCCCTCCAAGATGTGGTCTCAACTGCCATCTCAGCACCCCAAGGCTCTCCTGGGAAGCACACTCCACTCCTCCTCCCAGCACACACTATGAACTGCCATCTCGGCATCCTACGGCCCTTGAAGTCTGCGTCTACTCATCCTTTGCCCCTGGCTCCTCTGCTGAGCTTCTGAGTTTGTCTCCCTACTCTGATCCTTTCCTTGCAGCAGAGTAGCACCCCTTCCTTCTCTGCAGGGCATATCTTCTTGTCTTATAGGTCCTCGACTCCTTATAACTGTCCCTGGCTCCCCACTGACCTTCAACTCTCACATCTGTGACTTCAATCCCAGTGTCTAATAGAAGTGCCTATATATACTGACAGAACAGAAATCGGTAGAACCACTAGTTACTGAGCACTTGCTATGAGCCAGCCATGATGACTGCCTGTCCAAGAATGAGCGGCCGAGGGCTGCAGAGATGGCTCAGTGGGTAAATGCACTTGTGGCAGAAGTGTAAGGACCTGAGTTCAAATCCCTAGAACTTACTTAAAAGTTAGGTGTTTAGCACCAAAGTCTATTTAATCCTGTGGCCCTGGGGAGGCCGGATAGACTGTGGGTGGATGGCCTGCCTTCTGCAGTAGAGAATAACAGGACAAGGAAGTAACAAAGTAACAAAGCAATGCAGTGGCTGAGGTCTGGCCCCTGAGCCTGAGGTTGTCCTCTAACCTCCAAACACACACACACACACACACACACACACGCACACGCACACACACACTCCCGAGAACTAACATTGCCCATGGTAGAGCTGCAGTCAGTTTAAGGTCAGTGTGAGGACAGAAATGTCTTGACACATGAAGCTGCACGTTAGAGTAAACACTTTAGGAACTGAAACAAGAAATCAATTTGCTTTAATTTTCCAGCAGACAAAAAAACAAGCTAAATTTTCGTGGACACATGTACCATTAAAGGTCTATATTTGAACTGATTAGGTTGCAACTACATTCATTCTCAGAGCATCTACTCAACAGATGTATGTGTTAATCTCAGTTTACAAGTAAAAAAAAAAAAAAAAGAAAACCTTAGTGATTCTAAACCTGAAGCAACCCCTGAGTATTTCATATAGCCACTCAGAACTCACAGGAGAAGAGAAGGACTTTTAACTCAGGCCATCTGAGAGTTTGTCCTAGGTTAGGGGTGGCAAGCATCAGCTCTATCAGTTGCTAAAGAACTGGTCAGGGGATGCTGGTTTTCTCCATTGTGCACACGGAATAGGAAGAAAGGACAGAGGGGCAGGCCCAACAATGCACACCTTCCAACCCAGCTCCTAATTCTATAACATAAGAATTAAGAGTCAAAGGAAGAGCTGGGCTGGGGAGATGGTTCACTGGATAAGAGCACTAGCTGCATATATACATTCCTTACACACACACACATACACACACATCAGGACCTGGGTTCGAATCCTCAGCATCCACAAAAGCCAGGCTTGTCTGCACATGCCTGTTAACTCCAGCATTGGCAGGTAAAGACAGGCAAATTCTGAGAGCTCACTGGCCAGACAGCCTTGACAGAATGGTGTCTCAGGTCCAGTGTGAAATGTGGTCTTAAGGGATGGTCGTAAAGTCAAAAGTAAGAGATACAAGAGGACTCCTAACCCTTCCTCTGGACACACATGCACATACACATGCACACACATACACACATACATACTCACTAAAAGGAACAAATACCTTCTCCTTGTGTATAGGTAAGCAAGAAGCTGCATTTTTGTTCCTTTTTAAATAATAGGAAGTACAATGTTACCAGAAGTTTGCTATTCCCGACTGAATCATACCCTCTCTTCTTTTCTCCCACATTCTCTCTCTAGGAGAAAAATAATGATGGTGTTTTATCCACTAATATCTATTTCCTTGGTCCAATAAAAGAATCTCTGGATTTCCTAGGAACCAAGTAATTACTCAAAGGAAACTGTGTTTCTGTGAGGCCATTTCCAGAGACAACTGGTACACATGTCCCCATTCTTGTCAGTGGAGTCATACCTCGAGGGATTTGTAATGTGATGACATTTTAGGGTGGTGGTGAACAGTGGAGTGGTAGGGCCTTTGAAGGAAGGGGGTCACTGGGATGTGTCTGTAGTGATCATGCGGTCCCTGGTGCCATCCAGATTTCTTGCTTTTCTCTACTTCCTAGCCACCATGGCGGAAGTGTCCTGCTGTGCCTTTGTCTGCCATGATGGATGGACACTTCTGAAACTGTGAGCCAAAATAAGTCCCTGCCCCGTGGGTTTCTCTTGGATACTTTGTCACAGCACACAATGACATAAACACAAAGGCCAGGTTATTCCCCGCTGATGCTCCTGGGACAGTTTCCATCATTTGCCACTTCACACAAAAGATCAGCTCAATTTAGCCAAACAGTTTACCTTTTTTTTCTGGTTTTATGACTACCTTACAGCCCAGCACATTTTCACCTTAAATGAACATTTCTCTTGTCTGCAACCAAAGAATTGTAACGCTTTTAAAAATTGTTAAACTGTTCATTTATAAGCCTAAAACTTTGCTACCTATTCTGTCAAAGATGTATACATGCAGAGAAGTCTGCCAGATTTATTGGCATGTGACCTACAGCCTAACTCTAAAGCTGGAACAGAGTAAGAAATTCCATCCTGGCTGGGTCCTGATAACAGGATAGGGAAGCAGCTATTGGTAAGTGAGGGTAACTCTTCCCTAACTTACCTACCACAAAAATACCTGGACACTGGAACTAGTTACTGTTCTGTAGCTGTGATGGGTATCCTGACACAAGCAATCCAGAGAGTAGAGTCTATGTGGCTGACAATTTAATGTCCATCATTTGGGCATGATCAAAGCAGGAACTCAAAGCAGTTAGTCTCATCCACAGTCAAGAGTACATCCTTACTTGCTCTCCACTAGCTCTGTTGTAATACTGTTTAAGACCCCCTGCCTAGGGAATGGTGCTGCCCATAATGGCTCCATCTTCCTAGATCAATTCACAACCAAGACAATCTGCCCTCCCCAAGGCATATATACAAAGCAACCATGATCTAAGTAATTTCTCAGTAAGATTCTTCTACCAGGCAAGCCTAGGTTGTATCAAGTTGACAGTTAAAGCTAACACATTTTAGTTACCAGATCCCACACAGCCCAAAGGACAAAAGCAGGTCAGAGATTACCAACTTGGTTTGACTACTGAATAATGTGTCTGTCTGTGTTGTCACCATCCCCAGAGTCCTCTGATAAGGGAACTTAAATTCTCAGCTCATCTTCCTTTTTCAAACTTTTAGACCCCAGTAATTATATTGATCAAACTATTATTAACAACACTGACCATCATCACCTAGAAAGTTGTGAGTCAAAATTCTGGGTGGCTTCTATCATTCTTTTTTTTTTTTTTTTTTTGAGACAGGGTTTCTCTGTATAGTCCTGGCTGTCCTGGAACTCACTCTGTAGATCAGGGTGGCCTCGAACTCAGAAATCCACCTGCCTCTGCCTCCCAAGTGCTGGGATTAAAGGTGTGCGCCACCACCACCCGGCTGGCTTCTATCATTCAAACCATACAATAATCGTTGGTGGTTGACACTGTAATTACACCTACTTTCAAGATGCAAAGATCAGGGTTTGGGATGTTAAGGCTTACTGTAAGTTAGAAGTAAGTGAAAGCCAGAGCCAAGACCCAACTCAGGCCTCTCTGACTTCTGAAACAACACCAATAAAAGTAAATTTCCACTTCTGGGCCAGAAATCAGAGTCTGGCTAATAGTTTAAAAAAAAACATTTAAAGGCTAGTTTCTCATGCCAAAATGTCACTCTAGGGTCAAAGTGCCTACAAGGCTGCCTGGATTCACCAGCATTCTCCTTGAGTTGCTTCTTGAGATACCATTGCCCTCTGTGTGCTGGAGAATGTTCTCTTAATGAAAGCGGAAGTGTTTTTGGGTGACAGTGAAAACCAGAGACTTCACTCCCTGCAATTAACATCACTCTGGCCTTGCCAAAGTCTTAACACTCATGGGATTCACCACACCTGAGGTAGCACCTCAGGATCTCAAACTTTGCCCTTAGCAAGCTGTTCCAGCTTACCAGAGAGAGCGAAAGCAGGCAGGCAGTATAAGGTTAATTTGACCCTTAGAAATCCTTTCTGGGCTTTCAGATGTAAGGAAAGCCTCCAAGTCTGTGGGGATAGGATGTAAAACACTGATACGGTGCACACTCACTGGCCCGGAGTTTAGCGACAAGCTCATAATTATTCAAAAGGTGCTTTCTTCACTGTGATGTGCACAGCCCGTATTTTATGGACTACCAATACTATATTTTAAAATCTTAAAACTAGAGGAACCTGAGCAAAATGTTTATATGACACTCTACTTTTAAAACTTTCCTGCAAGTCTAAAATAATTTCAAATTGAAAGACTTTGAAAAAAAATCCAAATGACCAAAAGGATAATAGATTCGCTACAACAGTGTCCTGAAGGGTATCGTTCAGACTGTGTGGCTAGTAGGATGTAACTGAAGGGAGGGGCGAACTCATTTTCCTCAGCCAAGTACTACTCACAGCATGGTTCTGAGCTCCTCTAGGCCAAGGTCACAAGAGGGGACAACTTGACCTGCTCACCAAGGCCTTTGTCAGAAAGAAGCAAAACAAGGAGCTACTTCACACCACTTCATACCTGGAGGTTACGGAGGCAGAAGATAAGAAACAGGATGTTGGGAAGAGGGTGAGGAGGAAACGAGAAATATCCCTGTTACTCATACGGGATCAGAAGAAAGATTTACACACTTGTATGAGTAACTTTTTAACACAGGGGATAAAAAAAAACAATCCATTATACAAATAAGTTTTTCTTCAAAGTTTCATAAACAACAGCTAAAGAGTTATCAGGCACAAAAAGAACATTTCTAAAGACTTCTAAAATCAGGAAAAAAAGATACTCAGTGCCCTTGGAAAATTTGGTGAGAAGGTTTTGAGGTCGGGTGCTTTAAATCAAGATCGGCTTTCAAGGATTTGCAGGTCTCTTACTTATAGAATATTTTCAATCTTTGGTTTAAGACTAGAACAGAAGAGGTCTACCCAGTTTGGACCCTCTTCAGACATGAGGAAGAAAGCCGTAGAAAAACAGGTGAGGAGATACCACAGTTCTGACTGGTACAGAGACAGAGCCCTTTAGTAAAAGCTTGATGAGAAAGCAAAGGAAGCTAGGTGGTAGATTTAGGGTCTGCTCTGACTCATGGAGCTGCTGGAAGATTTTTTTCATGGGTAGCTGCAAGAGAAGAACCAGGTAGCACTCCTACAGGAGAGAAAGCACTAGAAACATGAGACAACTCTTAGATTAAAAACAAACAAACAAAAAGGCAAAATTCAGGCCAGCAAGATGGCTGAGTAAAGGTACTTGGGGTCAAATCCCCAGAACCCACAAGGTAGCAGGAGAAACCAACTCCTGAAAGTTGGTCTAAGTCCACATACGTGTCGTGTCACACACACACACACACACACACACACACACACACTCCAGTATTCTAACCCCTTATTTCAGAGACTATGATGACATGTGATATATGATTTTACATCCAGCAATACATGGCTAATTAGGAATCATCCCCCATGTTACTTTTTCAATAAGACAATGGAGGTAAATTATCCAAGAATAAAGCACAGCCCTGAGGCAGAATCAAAACAAAGTCAATGAGCCAAGCGTGGTGGTACACGCATGTAATCCAGGCATTTGACGGATGGAGGCAGGAGATCCAGTGTCCAAGGTCACCCTCCACTACATAGAGAATTTAAGGCCACCCTGGGCTACATAAGACCCTACCTCAAAAGAAATCAAAAGCAAGCAAACAGAAACAGCTTTCATTGCTCCTTCAAAGCTGTATTTTCAAGGCTGTGCCCACTTACATCTTACTAGTGGTGTCGTAGTATAGAGGAAGAATTAAGTAAAGAATTTTTTAAAATTCCAATTATCCTCATGATGAATGCAAAGAAAACATTGTAGGCCAGCTCATTGCATTGCACATGACATGGAGTCCTACCCATCTTACCCCAACAGCCTCGTAGGCTACAGGCCATACCATCCAAGGTTTCTTCCATTTATATTCAAGTAGAATAATTAAGTCAGACACCAGTAGGTCTTTCTACTCAAAACCAGGATTTGCTAAGAAAAAAAAATTGTAATTCGCCTTCAAATTCATCAAAAGCAAAAGCAGTCATTAAGGTTTGAAACGTAACAGCCACCTTCCCCGACTCTCAGAATGGCTAGCGAGGAGGACCACGTAGACGGGGAGCGAAGGTTAGCACAGCTGATTTCTAGGTTCAGAGAAGGAAGCCACATAATTTAAGACAAACACCTGGAGAAGGGGGTAGGGAGTAGTATTTTGTAGTCAAAAAAAAAAAAAATAGTAGGCAGACATGCAGCAAATCACATCCACATCACTGGGGTACTCAATTATCTGAACACACTAATTAAGTAAGTGTAATCAACGGGCTTTCAGTCCTCTCCTTGCCTGGCGTATTTTTCTAGAGCATCGCTTTTCTCATTCCTCATAGCGGGCAGACCGTTAGACGGTCTGCATGGTGCAGCAGAGGGAAACAAACACGCACAGATTTTTTTTTTCTTTTTTGCTGATGGCAGGAGTTTCTTCTCAGGCTCAGGGCAGAGGAACCCACACTATGGTGAAGGCAGCACCGGCTGTAGATTTTAATTACCCTCCTCACCAATTTTGCAGAGGAGACGTAAAGTTCAATTAGGTAATACGATGCTCTGTTAGGGTGTTTTCATAAAACTGGGCACAGGCTTTCAAGTAGTAAATATGCAGCCGTGACAGGATTAAATATTCATGAAATCAAGATAATCTGGAAGGCTGGGGATATCAGACTATTAAAATTCATATAGTTTTCACAATGTAAATCTTGTATCCACTTGTAAGGTGCCCCGTTCTGATCTGGTTTGGAGTGTGTTCAGATACCAACTCCTGTGTAGCTTACCATTTTAATAACAATATTGATTTTTGTGGATAAACGACAACCCCGATTCTTACCTCAGGTTTCAAAATGCAGAAACAATTTTAAACATTTGCAAATCCAAACTTAAGGATCCGCCTGCTGACGAAGAACAGCAACACGCCATGTGATCCCAACATGCATTAGCTATCTGTTTAATCTACTGGCGTTTTAGCAAAGGTCCAAAGGAAAATCAAGGTATTCCCAAGGAGGAGCATTCCGGGAGATGTGGGTCGCTTCTACCTAATAGCCGTGCCTGTCTGCCTGTACGCTTCCTTGAGACAACGTGGAAATAAAGTACATTGACTCTTCTTGGGTTCCAATATTCTGATTTGCTGAACCAACTTTCCCCCAATATTAGCAGTAGCTTTCAAAATGCTTTAACAAACACACGTGCGCACTTGATACCGATGGAACTAAACCACTGGCTTCCACCAAATTCAACTCGGAGCGTGGGTAGAGACAGAAACCTCAGAGACAGAACTCTCTGGATATTACCGAAGCATCATCTTCGGTACCATTTCCCCTACTATACAATTTTCTCAGCAGAGGAAACATCAGCACCAGAGAATGACATCTCAACCATTTCTTACTCCAATTCAATTACCTAAAGAACTCCACACAGTCAGGCGCAGGTCTCCCCTGGTCTACAATGACACAGCAGGGCTGCAAAGGACTCCCGGGGTTCATCTGCTGCCAGGCACTGGGTCTCTGCCCTCCTGGAGAGGAGGGTGCCCACTGAGAAGGACCACCTCCAGCCTAGAGCTCCGGGAAGCAAGGCTGTCCAATCTGAAACAAGCCAAACTTTGCTCTCATCAGTAGGTGCATGTCACCTCCCCTCCAAGAGTCTAGGAAGCCGCTTGCCAGGTCTTAAGGCACACTTCCCTTAGACCCACAGCATCTAAAGGCGAAGTCTCAGCACTGCCCCGCCCGCGGGTTCAGCCCTGCCCTCAGCCTCGCATCGCGTGTACCACGACTTCCCCTGCACACATCACTGAACACCGAAACCAGAGCAGACTTCTTTCTGCACACGCCTTCTTCCAGTTGAGAAACTCACTACCGGCGTGGATTCCTTTAAATCCCACGCCTTCTCCAATCTGCCACCCCACCCCCCACGCAAACGAGGTAAGGGGGTTGGGAGCGGAGGGGTTAAAGAGACGGCCACTACTAGTCCTCCTCCGTCTGGTTCAAAAGATGTCAGGCGGCCACACCGCGGACCTTACCTTGCTCTCCCCCCTCTCGCCGTTGGGTCTCGCCTCCGGATCGTCGCTGTCCTCAGCGCCCGCACTCTCGCCGGGCACTTCATCCTGAGCCAGCTGCTGCTGGGGCTGCGGCTGGGGCTGGGGCGGCTGTGGCGGCGCCTGGCAGGCTCCGCCAGCCCCCTGGGAGCGGGGGATGGGCTCCGGGCGCGGAGAAACTCCCTCCACATCCATCTCCATCTTCCCATTCACTGGAGGGCAAGACAAAAGCGGAGCGGAGACTTGGCAGCGGCGCCCGGCGGCTCCTCAGCGGCCCGTGGCACGCATGGCTCGCCGAGGAGGGGCCGCCTCGCGCGCGCCCTCCCTCCTGCCACCCTTCGCCCGCACTCCCCGCGGCTCGGCTCCGGCGCTGCGGGGCGTCTGGGCCCGGGAGTCCGCGAGGAGCGGGTGGCCGCGTGTCCTTGGAGCGCTGGCCTTCAGGCGCCCCCCGGCAGTCCCGCTACACCGAGCGCATCCTGGCGGTGGCAGGGCGCCTCCCAGCCGCGCGCCCCAACCAGCCCTGGGGACAGCCCCAGGGACTTGTTCTCCTTATCCTCGATCCCAGATCCGAGATCCTCGATCAGCCGGCGTCTCCCGCCCCACCCCCTGAGTGTATCACCTCCCTTCCAACCTTTTGAACAAAGTTACTGGAAGAACAAACCAGATGGGCCGGGTTTGCCTGTCAGCGCTGACAGGGATAGGGAATGTCAGGTGTAAGTAAGATCTCTTACCCCCAGCTGCTGACCAGGCAGCAACCCTATCTGTGGCTCCCTTCCCAGTGCAGAGGAACCAAAGAAAGGAGGGTGTTCCAACCTATGAATGAGGGTGTCAGGGAACACTAGAAGAGGGGTAAGGGGAAGGCTGGTGGCTGAAGAGACCACTCCAATCCCAGGTGACTATCACCTCTTGACCCTTGTTTTCTCTCCTCT
The DNA here is from genome assembly GCF_004785775.1 of Grammomys surdaster. Lineage (NCBI taxonomy): Eukaryota > Metazoa > Chordata > Mammalia > Rodentia > Muridae > Grammomys > Grammomys surdaster. The sequence goes on along the minus strand of NW_021604620.1, from coordinate 5,388,701 downwards.
AGCCACCAACAGTGTCTGGAGGACCATTCCCTCCCTGTGTGCCTGCATGTGGCTCCCAGAGCCCAGCACCCTGGGTCTGCCCTGTCACTGATGGCTCTGTGCAGGAGTGCAGCCCTCTACTAGAGACCCAGAGCACAGAAACAGCCAAGACCAAATTCCAGGCAGGAAACAGGCCTAACAAGACTGTCCTTGTCTTGGGCACATCACGGGTTAAAACTGGGGAGGGGTGGGGCTCCACGGAAGAAAAGGATGCAGGGATCCTGACCAGCCTCATAGTGCTGAGTTTGGCACCAAGGTCTGCCTGGAGGGTCAGTGGAGGAGGAGGGGAAGTGCGGTGTATGTAGCTGCCAGGCTTTTACTGCAACGGGCCCTGGGGTGGGTGCCAGCTGGGTGCCTGCTCTCCCAAATGGCCAGTCCTCTCAAGCAAGCTGGGTATATTTTATAAGAGGTGAGTTCGGGGCAGGCAGTGAAGTGCTCCGTAAATACAGAGTTGGCAAGAATGCACCTGGACTGTCTTAAATTGGGACTCCCAAGTCAGTCACCTTTATCAACCCTGTGCTACTCACAAAGAACTCAAGTGTTCCTGGGATAGTATCTGTGGTTCTGAGCCCAGAAGTGCCAAAAACTCATAGGCTGAGCCAATAGACTAGGCTTCTATTTCCAAGGACTGAGAACTGGAGGTGTATGGATAGTGGGAGGCCTACCACTCTGGGCTTTCATTCCTAGTGGCCTGACCCGAGCAACTAGTATCATCCTTGGCATGTAGAGTTGGAACTCACCAACCTTGAGTGTGGGGAGAGCCTGGGAGAAATCTGAAGCTAGGGGTAAGACTCCAGAGCAGATTCCAGGCCCTCACCTTCAGGGATTGGAGCTCCTGGAGATGTTCCAGCAAGTGGCCATGCCCTTCTCTTCAGCTCCCCAGAGGTCTCTCCACTTCTGCTACCCACCATCCTCTCTCTCCTCTCGTGCCAAACTCAACATCTGCCTTGAAACTGATGAGGGGCTGTCACTGACTGTTGCTATCTCCTCTGGAAGTGACAGACAAGACTCACTCCAATCACAATAAAGAGCACAGGTGGGTAAGAAAAGAGCCCTTGGCAGAAACCTTTTACTGGGTCTAAAGCTGTAACACCAGCGTGGGTGAGCAGAGAGGGACTCCAAGCTTCTTACCAAACCAGAAAGGGGGTGTGGCCAGACTGTAGCATATAAAGGCGGCATTGTAATTGACACCAATAATAGCCTCCAAATCACAAACATTCTGTAGAGATGACCAAGGAAGTCCCCTCCCTGTCCCCAGTCAGAACAGCTGTGGGTAAGCATGGTTTTCTAGAGTTCACCCGGGTTTGTGTTGAAGTTGGTGTCTTCTTGCCCTCCTGTAGGTTTTTAGGAATGGATTGTAAATTCTCCCTGGAAAAAAGGTCTCCTAAAGAGGGGAGTAGTATCTTTTGTAGCATCCATGGTTGATGTCAATGCACAGCCCAGCTGCTCAGTCACTGTATGAAGACTGGACAGTGTCAAAGGTAGCGTGGGAGCTGTCTGTCCAACCAGCTGCCAATGGTCTGTGCTCAAGGCCACGGGGACTATGGGAAGAATGTGTCAGCTGCCACTTCAGGGACCCAGTGATCTGAACATGAAAGGTAGGTTACAATAAAGACTTAACCAAAGGTCCATACCAAGCTTACATTCCCAGGGGCATTTAGCAGGGAACAGGTAAACAGGGTCCTAGGTTGGGTTGGGTCAATCCGATCTCTCTGAGTAAACAGAGTGACTACTGCAGTTACCACTTGGTCTGGGAGTAGTTAGGGCGTGTGCTGTGGGACTTGATCAGCAACTTTGCATATATTTCCCCTGAAATAGCAGTGAGGAGAAGGAAGTTATGGAGAACCTGACTAACATTAAGTAGTCATTTGTTCTTGGTTTTAAGTTCTAAAATGCCCCCTATTGATTGGAAGATAAATGAAATGTCCACATGTTTTCTAGTAGAGAGTAGCCTTTCCCTCAACACAGAGTGTAGACTACATAATGTGTACCTGACAGAACTGGGAAGCAGCACTGCCTACCTGGCTGCTCTGCATTGCCTGACACGAGCAAGTCTGTAAGTCACACCAGGTGCATCGGTAGAATCTATCCTTGCCTTCTGTCTCTTACTCTCCAAGATTTTACACCAGTATGCAAGCATTTGATGACTGCTTTAGTCAGTATAGACAGGAGAGGGGAGGCAGTGTGGACCAGCTCTGAGAAAGGAGAGAATCTGGAGGATGGCTTTACCAAATCTCCGTTTTTGGGTTTTTATTTTTGTTATTTCTAAAAGCTACGTTTATTTTCTAAATTAAGGATTCATCCAATGACACAATGAGTTTATTTATCCTTGACTTTTAAATGACATTATGACCCTGAGTGTTGTTATGAATGAACCCAGACAGTCAGGCTGGGGCCTGCGAAAAGACTCTGCGAGTAAACGCTCCCACTGCCAACTGTGAGACTACAAATCCAGTCCCAAACTGTGATAGAACAGAACCCCCAAAGAGTTGTCCTCTGACCTTCTAACATCTGCTGTGGCACACCTGTCCCCACTTCCAAAATATTTATTGCAAAATTAAAAAAAAAAAGAATAAGAAAGCAGAGCTACGTTCCTTTGAGGGTGTTCCTTGCCCCCATTTCTTCTCCAGCACCCACTAATAAACCAAGAGTTCTTACAGGGATTTTATTAAGGTAAATTAGATTATCTGTGTAATGTGCTTAGAAAATTACATAGCACACGGCCTTGTCTGTTGAGCTGGGAGCAGGGAAATGATAGAAATTCTCCTTGAACACAGATCTGAAGACCTTGGTTCAGGAGGAAGTAAACACAGAGTTAGAACCACTTGATTTCTCTGCCAGACAATTGGCATCATCAGAGAAGAGGGAGGGACTCGACCGTGTTGTGTGAGAAACTTTTGAATTTGACAGATTTTTCCTTCTGTACTGCAGAAATAAAAATCACATGTCAGTTCAGACAGGAGCCGGGAGAGCTGTTAAGTTAATATTCTTCCACGCTTGTTACTTCCAAAATGTGTTTGTGAACTTTTTTCAAGGCTTAGATGAAGATTAAATAAGAAAGAAAGATAAAATACTGCAACTAAATGTGTTCTAAATTTAGGCACGTGCTTTTAAAGGTTCCTATTGTTCGATGTGAATATTATTTTCTTTCTCTTGCCCCTGTAACTATTTGGGGGGCATGTATGTCTTTTAGCATCTGTCATAAGTAAATATGGACTCAGAAAATATATTACATTTCAGAACTGTTGATTGCACCTAATTATGCATGTAAATTGCTACTCTAAGCCTGCAAACAGCTTGCAACATTTAGAAAATTTTTGCCCTACTAGTCGTCTGAGGTGTTTGTGTAGTGCTTCGTGTTGCCTGAGATGACACTTTACGTGCCTGTTAACTGCCCATTAATGATGAATCTCAGTAATTTTTACCTTTTGCTGTTTCTCTCTTGGAAGACTAGGATTTGTGGATTGTCACTTATAATAAAATGTACTTTCTTCTGATTGACACCTGAACATTTGATCTTTTCTTGACTCACTGAGACTATAGAATGTCCTCAGAATACAGTTGGTCTAGACTCTCATTCCTCAAATAATAGTCAGTAAACTGATAGCAACCAACCAACCCTTCAGGAGTTTGAAAGAAATGGGGTTTTGGACCTGCCGTAAGTCAGCCACTAAGAATTTGCATCTAACAAGATCTGCCGGTAATTCCTACCAACTGTGGGTTTAAGGAGAACTGTCTGACATATCTGTCCTATGGCTCTTCCCCACTTATCTGTGGCACGAACAGTCATTCTCCCAGACTGCCCAGGAAACCCTCATTAGGAAGGCTCAGTGTGGGACTGTGAGTTGCTCCATGGGTAAAACCACATGCCTAGAAAGCCTGGTGACTGAGGCTGATCCGGGAATCCAGCCATGTAAGAACACCACTGCCAACATGGTCTTCTGACCCCTTGATGCACAGCATTGTACACAAACATCTGTGTACACACATACACTGACACACACAGACACAGAGACACTCATATACCGAGACACACACACAGAGAAAGACACACAGACACAAATAGAGAGAGAGAGAGAGAGATACACATACACCAAGAAACACAGAGAAGCACACACGCACACAAAGCACATATACACATACACACACATACACAAGAGAGGCACATATAAACTCACACACACACACACCCCAAGACACATAGTGACACAAATAGAAGCACACAGACTCATATACACATACACATACTCCCCCCCCTCGCTCTCTCACACACACACACACACACACACTCACTCAAACAGACACACTCATGATAAAAATATGTAAAACCCAGGGCAACTCCTCTTTTCTCAGGGCATTCTCTGTCTCACACTACCCGTCCCTCCCCATAGGCCTCCCCTGCATACTTAAAAGCTTTATGAATGAAGGGCATAGCTGTGTTTCATAGCTCTGGTGATTGAAAAAAAAAAAAGAAACGTAAATTCTTCTAAAATCAAAAGACATTAGCCTATGAGCATTTTATCTTGAGTAAGGAACCCTCTGCAAAAATGCGACAAGTTTGGTCATCTGTGCCCTTCTCCTTAAGACTGGAAATTCCAGTGTCTCTCTGCTGGGACTGCCACAATCTTGAGACACAATACAGGCCAACAAGGACAAGTTTGTGTCTATGGAAAGAAACATCTAGCAAAACCTCAATAATTTGAAATAAGTTTGCACTAAACTATGGAGCCCAGTGTTTTTTAGCAAATATCCGAAATCCTTAATGAATTTCTTTGAAGTGCATATGCACATAAATCAACAAACTGATCTTTTCAGTTTTTAAGACAGAGTCTCTCTACGACTCATTTAGAATTTGCTATATGGGTTGGTTAGCTTCAAACTTTCAGTCCTCCCGCCCTGGCCTCCCACAAACCCATGCACACATGTGTATACACCAGAAGCTGATAAAAGTGTTTTCCTCTATGACTCATTTTGTTACCATCGTCTGTTAATGAACTTGGAACCCAGAACTTGTTACTTGACATTTTGGCTACACTGTCTGAACAGCAAAGTCCCAGATTGGCCTATCTCTGCCCTCTAACTCACTCCCTCACTGGAATTATAGACTGTGCCACCATGCCTGGTTTCTATTTGGGGGTCCAAATTCAGGTCCTCACACTTGGGTAGGATATGCTTTCCCCAGCCTCTGAATTGGTGATTTAGGGGCAGCAGGTCTCATGGCTAATACATACAAAGGTCACATGGAGAACGCTATGGTTCTGCAGGGCTGGGGCTGAGCATCCACAGGCCACCGAACATCCGTGTGCCCTGGGCTTGCATGCTTCTGACCTTAAGGACTTACATCCAGCAGCAGTTTTCACACTCACACCCACAAGGGAAACTTTTACAAGCTTCAGTTCCTAGAGACTGAACGGCCAAAAATTCAGGACGTCTGGAGGTGCCGTGGAAGCAAAGGTAGGTTGGGGGTGAAGCGGTTTTGTTTGTTTTTAGACTGGGGTTTTATGTAGCCCAGGCTAGCCTCAAACTCTTGATCCTCTTGCTGCAGCCTCTCAAGTGCCTGTATCATAAATATACAATACTACGTGTGGCACATGGGTGATTTTTAAGCCTTATAGGTGATAACCAGGCATAGTCACAACTGAGAACCGTGTCTTCATGGACTAGCAATAGCAGTTGGGACCTTCTTAGCTATGCTAACCTCTCCTCCAGTCAGAAAGTCAAGAGGATGGAGTGCTGCTCTGTGCCTTGTCACAGGGCAACACTATGACACACTTTCAGGTTTCAGGGTCATTACTGTGATTAAAGGTTCTCTATGGCTGTATGTTAGAGTCACTGGGAAGGTGTCAAAAAATACTGATTGTCCCCATTAGCCAGTGAAATAAAAATCTGAGGGCAGAATGGAACCTGGCTGTATTAAAAGTTCCCCCAGGTAGCTCCAGGTGTGAGGACAGAGGTGAGCAGCGTCCCTATAGGCCGAAGTTCTATGTATACAAATTGTGTTTCCATGGAGTTGCCGTTTCTTCTGGGTTGTTTTTTTTCCCCTAGTTCTTCCTTAATCTGAGGAAATGGAATGACTGGAGAGGTGAAGGAGAGAGACTACCAGCCCAATTAGCACAGGTGCTAATTAGCCTGCTCACAGTGTTTTCTGACAGATCATCCCTTATTTCCCACCCCTTTCCTCTCTGGTGACATGACAGCACTTCCTCCTTGCTGCCATAAGACTTTGATGTGACAAGTCCCAGCTGAGGTGGAGCAGCCTGTGGGGACTCAGGATCCTTTCCTTGGGTGTCTGAGCCACCACAGAGGATGTCCCCGTGGATGAGAGGTTTGAGAGAGCCTTCCTGCCCAAACTGCAGTTCAGACTACAGGCATCAACAGCACCAAGGGATCCGGTGCAAGCGCAGTGGCAACCCTGGGCCCCAGCCCCGTCCTCTGAATCTGCATCTGTACTTCAAGGATCCCAAGGATAGCAAGCCCCTAAGCCTTCAGAAGCTGAACTTCAGTATGTAAGACACAAAGGGGCTTGACCCACCAACCTGGTCCTCCCTCATCCAGTAACCTCAAAACTCTGTAAAATAATGCTTTAATATAAATATTATATATTAATATATATGTATATAATATATATTATATACATGTATTATATAATATATTGCTTACATATCATTTTATATTGTTTATATAATTATTGTTTATAATAAACAATATATAAAATGTTTTTAAATGTAAATATATACAATTGCTTTAAATATATACATATATAACAATATGTATGGTTTATATATATTACAAATATGTTTATAATATATATTGTTTTTCATTTCTGACACATATTCATTGTGCACCGAGCATCTAGCCTTGTCCCTTTCTTCGCCCCTCCTCCCCTCCATCCTGTTTGTTCCCTTAGTTAACTTCACTTGTGTTCTTAATCTATATAGTCATGACTATGTATGATTGTATAAAATCCAGGAACCAGAAATGAGGGGAAACATACAAAATTCTGTCTTTCTGAGACTGGTTTAATTCGTTTAATCTGATTGTCTCCATTTTGTTTATTTTCCACAAAGGATATAACTGTGTGAAAACTTCCATTCCGTGTACACGCATTTTCCTTATGCAGCCTCTGATCTTGGGCACTAAGCTAGTTCCATTTTAGCAACAGGGACTAGTGCTGCAGTAAACAGTGGTGTGCAGGTCTCTCTGTAATCCGATGGTTTGGAGTCCTACAGAACCTTCTAGAACTGTGTGCATGCTGTTCCCATTGACAAGAAACTCCTGTGGACATTGCTCATTCCATCTGAGGTTAGCATTACCATCCACTGGAAATTCCTTTGAGGACAGACATGCTCACTGTATTGTCAGTAGGGAGCCTCCCTCCCATGTGTGGCTAGGAGCACATGACTTATGGCTCCTGTGACTCGGAAACTGGATTTTGATTTGATTTCTTTCTAATTGATTTAAACTTAAGTAGCTTCATATGGTCAGTGGCTCCAGTGTGTTGGACAACACAGTTCCAAAGTAACCATCCTTCTTGCTGAACCTCATCCCCGTCCCCGGGTTTAACCCTTGTCCATCCCTCTCTGCTTTTGTCTGTATTAATCCCTGCTGAATTCACCAAGATGGAAAAACATCTGCTTCGCCACCTCATTTACATAATAGGTACTATTATGCTTATTATTTTGAATGAGGAGAGTTTAACTTGAATTAAATGCCACCAAAAAGTTGTCAAAACCTCTTTCACAGTACTCGTAATTACGTGGCTTTGATTTTGCAGCCTTTCAAACGTCAGCAGACACGGGGCACGTTAGCTGCTTTAAGGACAAAAAGACTGCAGATGGATTCAGGGTAGAGGAGACATACAGATACCCGAAAGCCCCAGCATCTCAGTGCAGGACAGGAAAAGCTGTGTGTGTTGAAAGTAAACACCACGCCATGAGTGTTACACTCAACATGGAGGGTGAGACTCAAAATAAGAGGGGTCGCTAAGCCAGAGAATACGGAATAAAAGTTGAAACAGAACTGTACTCAACAATGAGTCTGATGTGCTAAGAGGAAAAGGAAGATGGACAAAGAACACAAACAAAAAAGACTAAACAACCCCTATTTAAGAAATGAGAAGGGTGTTAGAGTCAGCACAGACACACCCATGCACGCATGCACGCCTCACTAGGAGGATACACACTGCTTCTAAGCCAGAGCAGTCACAGCCCACCTGAGGAAGGGATGCAAACACTAGGAAAATATCTCACGTGGATCTGTGCATCCCCAGCTGAGATTTGCTACCAGGAGATTCACAGTGATTCCTACAAAGAATCTCGTAGCTAAGGGCAACAGCCTCCCTTCTGTAGGGCGGTCACTTCATAGCAACTGAAGCCAATAAATAGGCCACGGTTGTAGTCCTCAGGAAAGAAAATTCCACGGACTCCAGGCAGCATGAGCTGAGGACAGGTTGAGAGCCCAGACAGTACTGAAAGAGTCCGGGCGTGCACCCAGACCCCTAGATTCTCTGGTATCACAGACTTCTTCATCATTCACATCACTCCACCTTTAAAGGAAAAGAAAAAAAAAAAGGAGACAGAAGGAAGAGAAAAGATGTGAAGAGCCCTCAAGGTGGCTCAGATGCTAAAGGCACCTGCCACCAAACCTGGCAACCTGAATTCCACCCCTGGGCTCTACATGGTGAAAGGAGAGAACCCACTCCTGCAAGTTGTCCCCAGATTGGCACAGATGAACCCACAGAAATTAATTAATTAAATGAGTGAGGAAAGACTTAGGTCATGGCTCAGCTGCCAAAGTGAATACTCTATCATACTGTATGTGAGAGCCAGATCCACACAGTTGTCCTCTGACTTCTACAGGCATGTGTGTTATGTATGTCCTTCAATACACACACACACACACACACACACACTCACACAGAGAGGGGGGAGAGAGGAAGAGAGAGAGAGGGAGGGAGAGAGGGGGGGGGGGAGGGGGGAGGAGGAAGGGAGAAGGCACAGGGGGGGAGGGGGGGGGGGGGGGAGAGGAGGGAGAGACACACATGCACACACGCATGTGGTAATAAATTAAATTTAAAAATTAGACCATCACCCCCAAGGACTCTAAACTTTGGTTTCTATGTCATCATCCAATCTTCCAGGACTTTTTAGTCTGAAGAGCAGAGAGCAGGCATAGTCTGCCCAAGCAGTGTAGAGCAAAGCTGTCCCAGTGGACTTAGTGAAGCTTCATGATACAAGCACAGAGCAGGCACTCCGTGTGTGCTGGCTTCTGAGCCTATCTAGTCCCTGAGTGCAGGCTTGAGACCCTGTTACTTACAAACTACCTTTCTCTATGTTGTTGGTTTTTTTTTTTTTATTTTCTAGGTTCTTTGTGGCCCATGAGACATGGAGATAAAGCAGACACTTGAGTTCAACTTTAAACCAACAGGGCTAGGAGACAGCTCAGTCAATAAGGAACCTGCCTTGCAAGCACGAGGCTGACCACTAGGAGCCTGTAGAACAGCCTGGAAGCTCTTACTAAAGCCAATGGTAGTTTCTAAAGCCAATGCTGGAGACACAGAGACTTGGGAGTCTCTGAACTTTACTTGCAGCCTACCTTACTTAGAAAGTTCCAAGACAGTGAAAGCCCTTACCTTAGGTTTCTACTGCTGTGATAAAACACCATGACCAAAAACAACTTGGGGAGGGAAGGGATTATTTCACCTTAGAATTCTCAGGTCACACTCCACTGCTGAGGGAAGTCCAGGCAGGAACTCAAGCAGGGAGGAAGCTGACGCAGAAGCTTTGGAAGTGCTGCTTACTGGCTTACACCTCGTGGCTTGGTCAGCCTGCTTTCTTATAGCTTTTGGGACCACCAGCCCAGGGATGGCACTACCCAGAGTGAACTGGGCCTTCCCACATCCATCAAGAAAATGTACCAGGGCTGAAGAGATAGTTCTGTGGTTAGGACACTGACTGTTCTTCCAGAAGTCCTGAGTTCAAGTCCAAGCAACCATATGATGGTTCACAACCATCTGTAATGGGATCCAATGCCCTCTTCTGGTGTGTCTGAAGACAGCTACAGTGTACTCATATACATAAAATAAATAAATCTTTAAAGAACAGAAGAGAGAGAGAGAGAGAGAGAGAGAGAGAGAGAGAGAGAGAGAACAAACCACAGGATTCCTTACTGGCAATCTCATGGAGATATCTTTTCAATTGAAGTTTCCTCTTCCCAAATGACTCTGGCTTGTGTCAAGTTGACATAAAATGAGCCCTATCTTTAAAGGAAGAAACAGGAGTGCTGAGGTAATAGCTAGAGGGATCTATGCAGACTAGGAAACTGGAAGCAGGTTTCCTGAGATGGCTGCTTCTTGTTCCCACCCAACACTGGAAGGAGGAATGATAGAAAGACATGGGGGCGGGTGTCTAGATGAGACCACAATAAGACACTAGGAGCCGGCATTGTTTAAAGGGCTTCCAGACTTAGGTTTCTCTGAGCTCAAATGTGTGAAGCTGTTAGTTTGCCTCTGTCTGCAGATCGCTTCAGTTCTTCATGCCTTGGAACAAATGTAGAAATTCCCCGGACACACAATCACCACCAATGTCTCCACCCCCACCCTGTGCCTTTTTACAACCAAGGTTGCCCTGAGCCCTCCATAGGCACAAGCACACATATGTATACACACACTTGCACACCCACCGGCAACAGAGACACAGAGTACACTACAAATGACCATCGGAGAACCAGGAAAGCAAAGACTATACAATGCACTCCAGTGTTCCAGCAGCCAAAGTATTTCCCCAGGATCCTATAGACAGCTCCAGTAAAGCACCTATGGGGGAGTTATTTTCTGTCCGATGAGGAGACATCACCATCATGAAGATCTGCAAGACTCCCATGAGATAGGACCCATTAACACTTCTTCATGAGGGAGGGGGCTATTCTATGACGATCACAAGGCTCAGGAGACCCTTCTACTTCAGAGGTATTATAAGCAGTTAACAATAGCTATGTGGAGCATCAGGTTCCACACAGACTTGAGACAACCAGCCCATCCAAACACAAGACATTTCTTACAAGTGAAAACCAGTAACTCGCTGGTTTAAAAGCTGGGCTTAGGAAAGGGTGTGTGTGGGGGGGGGAAGCTGGGCTTAATGAAGTCTGCTCTTCAGTCTGTCAGTACCCTCTTCTGGAGTAAATACACAGTCCCTTGTGTCACTCAGGAAGAGGCATGCAACAACACCTGATGAATAAGATGCCCACCTTGGATTGGTTTGTTGAGACATGATCTTTGGGTATAGCACAAGCTGTCCTGGAACTAGAACTCTTAGTGCCTCAGCTAGAACACTGAGACTATAGGTGTGCACTGCCATGCAGGGCTCCCATTGGTTTTAAGATTCTCTGTTTGGGTTTTGGTGTTTTGGTATGGTTTAGGCTTTTTTTTTTTTTTTTTTTTGAAACAGGTCCTCCCTACATAGACCTGGCCCTTGGCTGGCAAGAAAACTAATTAATTAATTAATTTAATTCCAGAATGATCTTAAATTGATGGCAATCACTGGCCTCTGCCTCTCCCAAGTACTAGGGTTACAAGTGTACCCAATCACACCTGTCTCTACCAAAGTTCTCATACTGTGAGATAAAACCAGGGAATATGCAGGACTAAAATATCCCTCTATTACTCATGAAGTCTGGGTGAGAAGACATTATTTTATTTATTTTATTCTTTTTTTTTAGTATAGAATAGAGTTTATTCAGGACATAAGGAGGGGAGTTAAGAGGGTTGTAGAAGCAGAGAGAGGCAGAGAGAGGGAGAGAGTAGAGAAGTAGAGGCCGGCCATGAGCATGTGGAGAGACGGGATGGGCGAGAGGGACAGAGGGATCAAGAGAGCAAGAGGTCAAGAGAGTGAGGACATTATTTTTCGTTTGTAGGCAAATGGTCTTCCTATTTCTGAACATTAGGGTCAATCAGGTAAATCTACTTAGTCATAGCAGTGTGAGTGCACGCCCTGATGGCAGCCAGCTTCTAGCATGTAAGAAAAAGAGGCTGGCAAGTCTCGTGTTCTTGTTCCAAGTTCCCTAAGCAGATGAGACACATCTCCTGAAGCCTCGGGTGGGAGGAAGTTGAGAGAACTCAGGAATTATGCTAAACTTTCTACACCTGTTAAGAGAAATAAAATCAGAACTAAAAAGTGCTGCTTCCCCTGAGGGAATTCTGTATCAATTTTTGCCCTCTTTCTTAGAGCTCAGATCTCAGTTTCTTGCCTGCCTGGTATATCCTGTGGCAGGGAATTCTGGGAGGCTGTCTTAAATGAGGATTTCTATTGCTGTGCTCAAACACTGTGACCAAAAGCAACTTGGGGAGAAAAGGGCTGTTTCACCTCACAACTCTTAGGTCCCAGTCATCATCGCTGAGGGAAGTGGGGGTGGGGTCAAGAATGAACAGGAGCCCCAACATTGCTCACATTCACACCCCAGGACCACCTGCCGGGATGTGGAACCACCCACAGTAGGCTGGGCCCCCCATACATCAATCATCAAGGCTTGTCTATAGGAACTCAAAGGGGGGCATCTTCTCAACTGAGGTTCTCTCTTTTCAAAAGACACCAATTTGTGTTGAGTTGACAAAAACAAAACAAAAAAAACCAACAAACACACAGGTTAACCTGAATTGCTTCCTATCCGGCCTCTTATCCACTTACTGATCCTATGTGGCTGCTAATTCACCATGAGCATCTCCAGCTGCAGAACTCCCTGGGTCCTAGACATCCCTAGCATAGAGAGGGGATGTGTGTGTGTGGAGGGGGGGGGGAGGCGCTAAAGCTCCTGACCCAGCTCTCTCTAGTATCATCCTCCATTATCTGAGCAGACTTGCAGAAGAGGGAGATGCTTCAGTGAGTACCTTTTGTATTACAAGTACCGAATAAACATACATTTTCATAATATGGCCTTTTAAACCAGAAATTATCTTTCATTTGCTCATATAAGCATATTTTAGAAGACCTACCTAATGCTGGATCTTGTGCATTGTGGGAACTAAATAAATGTTTGAGAATGAATATTAAAAACCTTTTATGTGAAGGCAGAAAAAAATGACTTTGCATCTCATCTTGAAAATTTTTATCTTTGAAAAAAAGTAAAATAAAATAAAATAAAATAGAAAAGGCTATTTTGGGGCTAGCAGTGAGATGACTCAGTGGGTGAAGGTGCTTGCTACCAAGCTGAAGACCTGAGTTTCATCCCAGGAATCCACGGGGCAGAAGGAGAAAACCCAACTCCCACAAGTTGGCCTCTGACCTTGACATGAATGAAAGCTAGGAGGGAGGGAGGGAGAAAGGGAGGGAAGGAACAAGGGGGGGAGGGAGGAAGGAAGGAAGGAAGGAAGGAAGGAAGGAAGGAAGAAGGGAATGAGAGGAAGGGCTAGCTATTTAGAAACCAGGCCTTGATACTTTGTGAATCTTGGGATCACAGACACCCTTTGTTTCACCAAGCTACGTCACCTTTCACAAGCACATTTTCCTAAGATGCCACTCCCTTGTTTATTAAATGAGGAGTTCTTAATTCCTTTCAGCTCAAAGTGTCTCAGAGAACAACCACAGATGCTTTCTAGCCAGTTAAGTGCACACCCAAAGTACCAAGCCTCCCAATGGGGAAGGAAAGCCCATGTTATTCTTAGACAAATCTTCATTAAAATAATTCATTACATTTACCTATTTTGTATGTGTTCCTGTGTACCTGTAGGTACACACATGCCACTGCACACATGTAGAGCACAGGGAATAACTTCTGGGAATGGGTTCTTGCCTTCCATCACGAGGGTCATAGATCGAACTCAGGATATCAGATGTGGAGGCAAGCCATGGAGCCATCCCACGGGGCCTAGACACACATGCTGATTAGCAGCTGCTGTTTCTAGTCGTGGTCATCCATCTGCTTCTTGGAGTATTCTTCTTCTATGGGCTTTGCTTTCCATTTTGAAGTCAGAGTAAAATAAAATACAACTACAGCAAATAATTTGCTGGGAAATTTTGGAAAGTTCGGAACATGAATATGAAATACAAGCAGAATAACCACAGAGTCAGTAATGGATGTAAGAAGTGAACATGTGCGAACCAGAAGCTAAAGGGAATGGTTACAACTCCACCTGGAGCAGCTCAAAGGGAGTCTCAAGGTCTCATGGTGAAGAAGGCCATATCATGTGGAGACAAACTTCCCAGGCTGCTGGCTGGGAGCTAAGAAGCTGGGAGACAGGGACCACAGTCCCTTTCCACGTGAATTTCCTCATAGCCTAGTGGCTGGCTTCCATGAACCTACTAGAACAAGGCAGAAGTGCAAGATATTTCTATAACTTAGTCACCTAATACCATCTCTGGTCTACTTTGTGCATCCAGGCAAGCACAGAAATTCTCCCAAGTTCAAGAGCAGAGGATATAGATGCCAAGATTTGAGAAAGTACTAGAAGCAAAGCAAGAGACCATGCAGTAGTGTAGGAGGAAACACTAGCAAGTCGCCATATAATCACTCCTCTATAAATCACATCTATAATGGCAACTTTCAAATCTGGGGCGATCACTCACGTGGTCAAGTGTTTACCATGCAGCCATGAAGAACTGCATTCCTTCCCTAGAATCCATATACAAAAGCCAGGTGATGATGAGTGGTGCCTGCCCATGATCCCAGCACTTGGGGTGGAGACAGGAGGGGCTCACTAACCAGTCAGCCTAGTTGAATGGGGCAACTCCAGGTCCAGAGAGACCCTGACTCAGACATAGTAAAGTGGAAAGACTGAGGTACTCAGGTATTCATCAGAATCTGCACCCACATATATGTGCACAAAGATAAACATGAGTGGTTCCTACAAATATAATAGTCAGTATATTCAATTCTATTCAGTCTGAGGGGACTGAGGTGGGAAGAACAGCAGCAAAGACTGTGAAGCTGGGACAAGGAAGGGAAGGGAGGAAGAGCCACCGAGGAGTGGACTGAATTCTGCTCCACTTTGGAACAGCTGAGTTGTCTCACCTGAGCTCCTCTTTTCAAAGCAGAAAACAAATGAAACTAAACGCTGCCATTTCTCTCAGATGACCATCAGTTGGCCTTCCAAGAGGCGTATTCTGAGCACTGACGGATACCTAAAGCTAAACCTCTATCTGAATGTTTTTCTTTGACCGTTCCTGTTGGTTCGACCTACAGAAGTAAATTAAACTGATAGCTATCAGGATTGCTGAGCATTCTGGGAACTGAAATTTGGTAGAGAGAGAGGCTGTTTAAACTCTTTTCTAAACACGTTATATGTATGGTGACAGCACACAGCACAGTGCTCGGAAACTTGCAGAAGCCTTGTTAGCGAGAGGGAAAGCAATCGTTCACAGCCTGTTGTGCTGGTGTGTGGCCAGCTCGATCTCAGACGCATGCCCCACTGTCAGCTGGTGTTCATCCTCTGACCTCTGTCAGTACTCCTGCTAACTCCCCTGCAGTGGCTCTAGTCCATGGGGGGTAGTAGTGGGTGACCACAGGATATTCTCATATCCCCTTTGGCTTGGCCGCCTGTCAAACAGGCTGCAGGTACCACTGGACAGCAATCCTCCATCACCGTCTCTCTAAATTCTGGAACCTCCTGTATGACATGTGGACTTCATCCTGGGTGGTCTCTCCACCCTGGTGGCCATCTCCTTTGGGACCAGTAGTGCTGTGTGGTTCCCTGACTGAGCCTTGGTTGATATACACCTAATGTTTTAAAAGCATGCTAAAATTGGCAAGTGAGACCAAGATGTATCGTTTGCATCCTTTTAGGTGTGCAGATCAGTGTCGGTGAGTGAGTTCACAATGTCTGAACCCGTGGATTACCATTACCGCTCTCTATCCCTGAAACTGTCTTGTGAAAACCAACCTCGCACCCATCAGCAGCTCCCTAGTGTCCTCCTCTCAGCCCAGTGTCACGCAACCCGTTTCTCAGTGACCTTGCCTTCTTTAGATAACTTGTGTCAGCAGGATCACACTGTACTTAGCCTTTAGGATGGTTTGCTTCACTTAACATAGTGTTCCCAGGATTCTTCCAACACGCATACCATAACTTTTTATAGTATGTGTCAGGATGTTATTCTTTTATAACACATCAATATATGCTATTTGTTTATTTATAATACACATACTTAGATAACAGAAGGTTTTTTTTAATATAGTAGTCACATATATTTGTACACACAGACACCCTGCATCTGGTCCTTCAAAGGAATGCCTGGGCTCCTCCCACATTTGGGTGACAATGACTAATATTGCTGTACATGTTAGTGTGCAAATCTCTTTTTGAGTTCTTACTTTCAATTCTTTTTTTCTCATTAATTATTCACTTTACATCCTAATCGCAGCCCCCCTCCCTTGTTCACTGACCCATGCCTTCTAGTCACAATGTGAGCAGTGAGCACAACTGCTGGCCGTAATTTGCTGTTTGCTGTATGTCCAAGACGGATGCCCCAGTCAGTTCTGATGTACATGATACAGTTTAAAATCATCAGACAGGAAAGTCTCAAATGATGGATTGCCCAGACCAGATTGGCCTATGGGCATGTGTATAGGGGACTGTCTTGGTAGTCAATCGGGGGGTGGGGGGAGGGCACAGCCCCCTGTGGGCACCATCATCCATAGGAAGATGATCCTGGACTGTACAGGAGAGCTGGTTAGGCCTGAGTGAAGAAAAGAAATGCCAGCAGGGCCTTCTAGTTTCAACTTGACTCTACACTCCTACCTTGAGCTCCTGCTCTCCCTTCTTTCCCTTCTCTCAGTGGGGACTGTGGCCTGAAAGGTTAACCAAACCAGCCATTTCCTCTCTAGGATGCCTTTGGTCTGAGTGCTTTGCCACAGCAGCAACGGATGTCAATGGGGCTCACTGTACCCAGCTACTGATCCGGGCAGAGATTCTGGAGAAGACGAGCCTTTGTCCGAATCCACCTCAGGCACTCATGATAAACACTGTTGGTGCTTTCCCTCCCGTCCTGCTCTGCTTCTCCATCTGTCCATCAAACACTCTAAGCAATAACCTCTACTTGAGGGAGCTGAGAGGAAAATGCCTCCCGTATGTGTTTACTTATATTTCAGATTCTCCCTTTTAAATATTTGATGCTTCACATCTTGCTAGCATGTTTATATAGTTAAAACTTCATATGCTTTTGTTGACACAGTATCAATAAAGAGAACTGAAAATGTACATGTGTTGCTTTCCCTGGTGGCTAAGCTTCAGGGGTGGTTAATTAAGAAGGCAAGTCCCTGATGTCTGCCAGAGAAAGTGAAAATCCTCACTCCACTACCAAGAGATCTGTGACTTTGGAATGTTCCCTGCATGATTTAAGTCTTCTGATCCTCGGTGTTGATACCATTAAAATGGGGTGGAAATGCCTGACACCTTTGGGGTGTTGGGGGATCCCATGGCGCCACTAGGTGGAGCCTTTATGAGTCACGTTTGTAAATACGCCTCAGGTCAGGAGAGAATTATTTAGGTTTTAAATCCTAAATTTAACATGGTCATGGATCAACTGAGAAGGATCTACTAAAGCCCTCCTAGGCCACAGAGGGATTCTCGTTCAGGCTGTGACCAGAAATCTCAGCACAGACGGCATTCTGGAGATACAGACCTGTAATCTCAGCTACTTAGGAAGCAGAAGCAGGAGGATTGCCAAGTTCAAAGCTTGCTTGGAATGGAGTGTGGGTTCAAGGGCCAGCCCAGATGACTAAGTGAATCCCTGTCTTGAAATAAAACTCATTAAAATGGCTGAGGGTGTAACTTAGAGGTAAGACACTTCTTCCTTGTTCTTCAGCACATTTCCAACTATATGCTGTCCGATCAATGAGAATCCACGTTGTTCTTTAGGGTCTCCAAATAAACAAGGTTCCAAGCCTCCATGAGTCACCCCCTTCCTCTGGTTCTTCAAACCCTCTGCATTAAGAAACCCCTCCTCATCTTTTCTTCGGCTCTCGTTTGGTGTAAGATGCTGTCTGGACTCAGGCAAAGTCTCACTAGCGTACGCCTGATGCACACTCACACTCACCTGGTTCTTATGAATACAGATGATCTCTCTCTCTTTGATAGCAGAGCAAGGTGGTGACACCAAGGTGACTTTCTGCAAGTCACCCTTTCCAAGTCCCACAGCTGTTATGGTTTAATCATGGAAATGTTCTTCATAGCTTCACGTATTTAAACAACTGGTCTCTAGCTCATGGTAATGTTCTGCAGCCTCTCTAAACATAGGACCTGGGAGCTACCTGGAGTGGACCATGAGAAACTGGCTTTCAGGGCTGTAGTTCAGTTCTGCTTCTGTCTTGTTTCTATGTGCTGACTGAAAAGCCCAGAGCTGCTTCATGGTCTTCCTCCAAGGCTGCCTCAGCCGCCATGATACACTGTGTCCCCTCAAAGGGGCAAACAGATCTCTTCTTCAATAGAACTCTCCTCCATTAAGTTGCTTCTGTCAGGAATTTGGTCACAGTTACCTAGTGTAACTAACATAATGCCAAATCACTCAATACATACAGACAAAAGAATCTCGAGTGTCTATAGCAGTGGTTCTGAACCTTCCTAACGCTGTGACCCTTTAATACAGTTCCTCATGTTGGGTTGACCCCCAACCGTAAAATTATTTTCATTGCTACTTCATAACTGTAATTTGCTACTGTTATGAATCATAAGGTAAATATTTGATATGCAGGCTATCTGATGTGCAACTCTTGTGAAAGTGTCTTTCGGCCCCCAAAGGGGTCACAACACACAGGTTGAAAACCACTGGTCTTTTGGAAGACTGTGTGCTCTGAATGCTACCTCTAGAATTGAGCCCACTGTCAAGCACTTTCCAGCCATCTTTCTTGCTATTTTTATAGAATTAAGTAAATAAACATGACATCTGCCTGGGATTTTACAAGCAAAACAGACCATTTCGGTCTCAGGTTACATATCTTGTAAATTCCCATGATAAGGAGGTCTTATTAAGCAGAAGAATCAGACCTTTCCATGGTCAAGGATGAACCACATTTTGGGGAGTTGCTGAGCTATGCATAGAAGATGACGTAATCTAGGGTTAGAGAGGTGAAAGGAAAATTAAGGATGAAATGAAAGGTCAATTCAAAGCTGGATGAAGAAAAAGGTGCAAACTACTTTTTTTGCGCCAATAAAGATATTTTAGGCTTTAGATGAAAGTAACTCAAACTGTTTCAACAACAAAGACAATGTATCGATCTGGAGAGTGAGGGTCTGGAGAAGTAATACAGCCGCCCCAGTAGTGTTAAATGCGCTCTGTCTGCTGTCTCCTATTCTTCAGGACCTATCTATCTTCTCTGCCGAGTGATCTTTTTGTCAGGCTGGTCTCACACTCAAAGAACTAAATTAGTCATACGTGCTCTTATGAACTAATCACCGCGGCTGGAGGTGATTAGTAGTGTGATTGACACAAGGCGACCATGTCCTGCCCCCAGATGAAGTGTAGTGGTTCAGTACCAGCAGACACTCAGTCCTCTGGTACAAGGGCGCCTCACACTGGAGTGGAGCCTGCCTTAGATGGAAGGGTGATTGTATTATTCCTGTGTTTCGGGACCTAAGAATAACTCCTAAGGAAGGCTTTGTGACAGGCATTTTCTGGTTTTAATTGTTAAGGAAAGTACAGGGATGGGTATAACATGTGAGGGCTTGTGACAACAAATCACCACTCTAGGAAAGAAAGGGGACGTTCAGGTGGTTTTTTTCTTCTTTCTTCCTTCAAGCAATAAATGAACTATTTAGTAAATGTCTGCTCTTAAGGACCACACAGAACACCAAACATTTCATTAAATAAAATAGCTCATTTCCTAAGAACTACACTGTACACAGTGACAAGATGTTCCAGGACAGACTGATTCCTTTGATAGGAACAAGAAGTTACACCCTGATGTTGAATAGGGAGGGAGGCAAGGGTCATACTCACTGAGAGAATGCATTACATAACTGATCAAGACCACAGTGCCAGTACCACATGTTTTGTTGTTGTTTGTATAAGGACATTCTCTCTGAAAATGTCAATTAGTAAATCCAGTACTGAGAGTGCTCAGTAAGTGCTCCGTGGATCTGGGCATTTTCAGAACAACTTATTAGTGTGGCAAACAGGGACTCAGGACAGGTTTCTCAGCATCCTCTGTGCCCAAGAATACAGATGGCATCCCGGACTGCAAGAAGGGTAAGTCCATCTAAAACTGGGGTAGTGTGAAACATGGGAATATTAATGTCCTCAGGGACACCTCCTAATCAATGACCTCTTAATCAATGGCTTATTAAGTATCTAGACAGCAAGGTCTAAGCTTCATGGTGTCTCACAGAGGTCCTGAGCAGACCTAAGCTTCATTTCCTGTAGCACTAACTTGCTGTACTACCCCAACCCTTCCTTCTCTCTTTCCCACTCTCCTGCAGTGGTTGTTGGGGTCCTTCCTAATCAACCCCCTCACATTGTAAGGTTGCCTCATGAGCTCAAGATCAGCTTCGGGAGGGCAGCACCATCCTGGTAACTTCCCTTCCTTCCTGGCTAAGAAACAGCAAATATTCTGGAGATAGGTTGTGTGTTACCACTCCAGTCACTGTGACAAAACACCCTGACAAAAGTGATAGGTTTGGGTTCTGAGGGGAGAACCTGTTTCAGCTCACAGTGCATCGATACAGTCCATTACGGCAGGGAGGTCAAGGCAGCAGGAGCTTGAATCAGCTGGCACATCACACCCAAAAGCAGGAGGCAGAGCGATGAATGTTTGCGCCCCACCCATTCCTCTTTTTGTACAGTCTAGGACCCCAGTCAGGGAATGGTGCCATTATTTTTAGTGTGGATCTTTCCATCTCAATTAACCTAGCCAATACAGTCCTCCATGGGCATGTCCAGAAGCTTGTCTCTCCGGTGGATCTGTCAAGCTGACAATCAACACTAACCATCACATGCAACAACGCAAGTCCCTGGATCTGAACTGTTCCTAGGCTATGCCAACCATGGTAACATGGCAATCGTGTTCTCCACCTTTCCCGTCACGTCATGCTTTCAGCCACGTGGGAGTGTCATGGTCACCGTCACCAGCCTAACATAAACAAAAGGCTGATGGTGAAAAAGCTGTTTTCATAAGAACTGTAAGATACCACCATGCTTCTTCCACATTGAATATTCTCATGGTGCCTGGAGCATCGACAAAGATGCCCACAGCAAAGGGTCTGCCAGTGCCAACATCACTGACCCACTGACCCACTAACCCACCGACCCACTGGGCCAAGGAGAACAATGGCCCACCTCTGCTATTGCTTGTTATGAGAGGTTTTCTAAGTCAATTTTTTAAAGTCAGATTTGTTCAGATTCCTGTAGCATTCGTCTGGCACTGTGTAAGGGTTGAAAGAGGTTGTGTTTAAAAGGAACAACTCGTGACTGTTACACTAGGGAGTAAAAACTCATTTATAAGATAATTAGAGTCATTTTTATTAACTCTAAGTTAATGGATATTATATATTCAAGCATAGGTTGAATAATGACTGCAAGATTACCATAGCTTTAGTGGGAAATGTCCCCTGTAGGCTCATGCATTGGTACACGTGGTCCCCAACTAGTGGTACTATTTGGAAAGGTTCTGGAGCCCATGGCTGGAGGCTCTACCAGTAGGGTTTCTGGAGAACGGGAATCAACTAGTATGACCCAGCCAAACTTCCAGCCTAAGCTCTCCCTGCTTCCTCGTTAGTAGAACAATGAGGAACAAGAACAAGCCACAGCACAGGCTCATGGCCCTGTGGACCACGACAAGCTAGTGCCTCTGTGCCTTCTCCATCACGATAGCCTGTATTGCCATAGCCAGCAGCCCAAACAAGTTCCTGTTCCCTCCAGTCACTTATGTCAGCGGGACGAGCAAAGTAGGGAACATAGAAAGCTATTGCCAAGATGTGGTGAGAAAGATGACCACGTGGTTCATGGCCTTTGGAGGATGTAAAAGGACGTGGATCTGCAGGCTGGCAAAGCCCAGGAATGCTGACTGTAGACCTTAATGGGTCCTTCTGGTGGAAGTTTTGGAGATCAGGGTGAAATTGGGAAGGAACAGTGGGTCAGGTGCAATGGGAGGGGACAGTGGGTCAGGTGCAATGGGAGGGGACAGTGGGTC